>NC_044054.1:32965580-32980580 GCF_902167405.1 Gadus morhua
ACACACACACACACACACACACACACACACAAAGACAAACACACTCACACACAAAGACCAACCAAGTGAGTATAGTACGTCGACCTCTCACGGTATGAGCTCCGGTGGTCTCTGACACCGGGGGTAGACGCCGGGGGTAGACGCCGGGGGTAGACGCCGGGGGTAGACGCCGGGGGTAGACCCATGAACTCCTCCTCCTGTCTCCATCCGTCTGAAGGAGCATGGAGCGATAAAAGCTCCCATACAGCGTGTGTGGGGGTTATATATATATATATGTTTGTGTGTGTTTGTGGTGTGTGTGCATGTGTGTGTGTGTGTGTGTGTGTGTGTGTGTGTGTGTGTGTGCGTGTTTGTGCGCTTGTGTTATGTAGGTCATTCCCAGCTAGCTCCAGTCCATCATTGGGAAGCAGGGGAGACAAACGAGCTGATGCTGGCACTTTCTCCCATGTTACACACGCACGCACGCACGCACACACACACACACACACACACACACACACACACACACACACACACACACACACACACACACACACACACACAGAAACACACACACACACACACACACACACACAGAAACACACACACACACACACACACACACACACACAGAAACACACACAGACCCACACACTCACACACACTCACACACACACACACACACACACACACACACAGAAACACACACACACATACACACACACACACACACACACACACACACACACACACACACACACACACACACACACACACACACACACACACACAGAAACACACACACACACACACAGAAACACAGAAACACACACACACACACACAGAAACACACACACACAGAAACACACACAGAAACACAGACCCACACACTCACACACACACACACACACACACACACACACATACCCATGCAAACATAGTCAGCCATATCTCAATGTTATGTGCAACTTGTTATCATGATCATAAAAAGGGGGAAAAAACATGAACTGATGGTTGCCCAACTCACACATACATAACCACTCCCCCACCCCCCCACACACACACAAACACACAAACACACACAGCCAATGAAACATGTACACATCATATCTACTGCACATATTATGATAATCAAATCCAAGAGCACATTGATCAAAGTCATACTTTGTCCATCGCTGCGTGACGGTACAGACTGCAATAGACTACGGATTTCAAATTAAATGCATCATATATAATTATTTATGGGAACTATTATCTATATATATATAAAATATATAAAAATATGATACACTATGTTTGAGAGAGAGAGAGAGAGAGAGAGAGAGAGAGAGAGAGAGAGAGAGAGAGAGAGAGAGAGAGAGAGAGAGAGAGAGAGAGAGAGAGAGAGAGAGAGAGAGAGAGAATGTGTACATCATATACTATGCATGAGAGAGAGAGACAGACTGAGACAGAGAGAGCGAGAGAGAGACAGAGAGAGCGAGTGAGCGGAGAGAGAGAGAGTATACATCCTATACGGTGCTGCATTGCAGAGGCAGGTTCCTCCTCTCTCCTCCCCTTCAGGGATTCAGAAAAAAAAACAATCAAGGCCTTCAGTGGCTGCCTGGTTACCTCTGCTAACAAAGGCTCCTCAGCCTGAATCCTGTCGACTGCTGAGTGATTGTTTATCTGGACTTCACCCAGTGCATGGCTATGTATATAAATGACGTGAGTTATGTGATACAATATGTTGTTTTTCTTTCTGTTGGCCATTATTCAACGGTTTTCTTTTAACAATAACTTGTCACCGTTCTTTTAAAGGGAATAATGAAAGTGATTCCTAATTTGATTTTCTCTTCAGCTAATGAAAGGGTGAATGTAAACCGACGCCTCTGCTTATTGATCCCTGCATATTCTGCACAGCGAGAGAAGTCCCTGTCTCAGGCTGTGTTTCACCGCCTCAAACCAGGGCCGTGTAGCAGGGTTCACAAGACTGACCGCAGAGTGGGTTTGAAACATGACAACAGTAGATACATATTGCATGGGATTTAGACAGAAAAAACCCTGAACCCCCAACAACGGTTATGAGGGACTTAACCCAGTACCCCTCCACCCCTGCCCTCTAACATCACGGAGGAACAAGATGGACGCTCCCGATTGCAGAGTTATGATGTGCTCAGGGCGATATGTCAAAACACTCTCAGGCTGGAAAGCTTGAAAGCTTTAAAGAGCCTGCTCAGCTTTTCTAAAAGCAATTAGCATGAAGCCAGGAGTCCTTCTAGCCTGCTGGCTGCTGTCTCTTATTCAACCATGTAGGGCTTGATGCTTTAATAAACCTGCATTTCACGGGATGCGTTTTATTGGACGTTATCACAGTTTTCTCGGCGGTCCGATTTCAATCACACCAGAAGGCGGAAATAGCACATTTAGTAAATTACTATACAATATAACCAAACTTTATGGAAACAGCATTTCTGCTGGACTACTGTTTATGTGAAGTGTTGAAGTGAAGCGAAATTAGGTTTATTTGTATAGCCCTAAATCAAAGTTAGAGTCCTAAAGGGATTCACAGGCACACATTATACAACACCCCATCCATTAGTCCTAAAGGACAAGGAACAACTCCCTAATCCCAAGGTAAGAGGCTTGGCTGTCCCTGAACCCTGAACCCATCAAGTCCCCTTCCCCTGAGCTGTTCAGTGGTGAAGTGATGTAGAGCCGAACCTCACTGCACTGGTGTACAGGTGTGTCTGACCTGAGGCGTTCCACAAGGCTCCGTTCTCGGTCCCCTTCGGTCCATCCTTCAGCTCCCCCAGCCCCCCCGACGCTGACAGACCCCCCTGTGCTTTGTGTTCCAGTGCGGTCCACATGGAGGAGTCGTCGGTAATGCAGGGAGCCCAGGGCATGCTGGTCCAGAACTGGCCAACGGTGTCCAGCGCTGCAGGTGAGGAAAGTACCTCCAACAGACAGGCCGCATGGGAATGTTGAAAACAGTTATAATGTATCAAACAAGAATATCATGCAATTATAATATATCATATAAGAACAAATCATACAATAACATAACATACAATTATAATATATCATACAATTGTAATATGTTAACAAAATAATACATTCACATTTGATTGTTGTTCCTATTTTATAAATATTTATTGTTGGTTGTTTCATTTCAAGGAATGTTTCATGTTGCAGAATGAACCCATGTTGCTCCTAAAGTAGAAATTATAATATATAAATATATATGTATAGATATTAAGTCCTATTCTATTTCATATGAGAACTCACAAACATAACATTAACAGGAGAGTCAAAGACAAACTAACAGTACATACTAAGTTTACGTATATACGTGTTACTGCAGCCCCAGTAGAGAGGCTGTATCTGATGTGTTTTGTGAATAACAGTGTACTGTTATTCTGCACTGTACAGACGGTTCATAATTAGCCCACAAAGAGAAATGAATCGGACAGGCAGGTGAGGAAAGTACCTTGAGTAGACATTCCCTGCTGCAGGGGAACGGGATCAGGTGTCTGGGAGACAGGAAGGCAGCAAGAGGACTCTTAGGTCGGGGTCTGTGGGTTCAGATTGTATTATTGATCGTCATAGTAGTGCTGATGTGGTTTCATCAAGGCAAAAAGTATCAAAGCAACAAAAAACAAAACTCTTTCTATTGTTCACTCCCTTATTGAACAATAGCTTTTTCAAAAACATTTCAATCAGCATAATTTAAACCTTGTTTCACTCATTGTTTGTCATCAGTAGTATTGTATTTCACCGAGCTTTGAACAATCATGAAGCTGATTATCAAAGCTAATCAAAAACAATCACAGGCAAAGCAGAACACATGCATCTCTGCGTGTGTACACACACACACATGCACACACAGACACAGAAATACACACACACACACACACACACACACACACACACACACACACACACACACACACACACACACACACACACACACACACACACACACACACACACACACATACACACGCAGACACGCATATACACAAGCAGACACACACATACATTAAATCGACATGTTTATTTGATAGCATTCCACCATTGAGTTTGGCAGCTTCACTTTAAAAATCAATCTCTATTCTATCCGAGGTATTAAGTGGGACATGTTTGGAGGTTACTGCTAAGGGCTGAACATGGGAACTCAGTCTCCATGGAATGAACTCAGAACTACATGTCAAGGACACAACCCTTACCCAACACATGATTACATCAAGGTATGACCCTTTGAATACAAGCAACACTTGTACAAATGGAGATGAAAGCATGAATACATAAAAATACATTGATCAATCCACGTTCACACCCAACCAAGCTGACATTATCACATACAGAGCTCCCCCGTTTCAGAGATGCATTGCAGAAACAACAGTGTCAATTAGAACCAGTGTGTGGGTGTGTGTGTTTGTGTGCGTACGTACGTGCGTGTGTGCGTGTGTGTGTGTGTGTGTGTGATTAAGTGCTTAGGCAGAATGTGTAGATAATGGTGGTTCTATCTGTGGGTCGCCCACACTGGCCGAGGCTGGAAGCTCCCATCCAGATTCTGCTGCCATTGATTTTCTGTCTCTCAGTTAGAATTACAGCCAGAGTCTGAAGCTCCAGGGTGAGGGGCAGCTAGCAGCCATCCCTTAGTCCCCTCACCCTCTCCTGGCTAAGAACCATGTGCTTCCTCCTGGACCACGGATGTAAAGGATGGAGGGGGTAGGAAGGTCTACAGGCTACTGGCTTGTCGAGTGGCTATTCTAATGTCTAGTAGTTAGTGGCAAATTGCTAGTCTAGTGGCTAGGCTAGTTACTTGCTTGTGGCTAGTGGTTAGTGGCTACTGGGTAATTGCTAGTCTGAGGGCTACTGGATACTGGCTACTGGCTAGTCTTGGGGCTACTGGCTAGGCACACATAATTTCAGCAAGATGCCCAAAGCCCTCCCTGGTTGTCCATACCGGTCTCTGTCTTCACTGTCCAGCCCCTGCCTGCTTCTTAATGACATGAGAGTCGCTTTGGATAAGAGGGTCCGAAGCGACTTCCTACTAACAGGAGGGAACAGGGAACGGCGGTGGGATGGAGAGACCCCCCCCCCCCCCGATCTGAACCGTTTATGTACTTCATGCGCGGCTGCTCTGGCCCTGCCTCCGCCCGCCGCTCCTGCAGAGAGCTGCATTACGTCCTAATGCACCACGGAGGCACCCGGACGGAGGTCGACCACACGGCCAGCCAGAGCTGCGGCCGCTGCCTCCTGGATCCCAGGACCACGGCCCGGTCCCCGCTCGCCCCTCTCTCCCTCTCTCTCCCCTGTCGCCCTCTCTCTCTTCGGTCGCCCCTCTCTCTCCCTCTCTCTCCTCGGTCGCCCCTCTCTCTCCTCTCTCTCCCTCTCTCTCCTCTCTCGCCCCTCTCTCTCCTCGGTCGCCCCTCTCTCTCCCTCTCTCTCCTCGGTCGCCCCTCCCTCTCCCTCTCTCTCCTCGGTCGCCCCTCCCTCTCCTCTCTCTCCCTCTCTCTCCTCTCTTGCCCATCTCTCTTCTCTCTCGCCCCTCTCTCTCCTCTCTCGCCCCTCTCTCTCCTCTCTCTCCCTCTCTCTCCTCTCTCGCCCCTCTCTCTCCTCGGTCGCCCCTCTCTCTCCCTCTCTCTCCTCGGTCGCTCCTCTCTCTCCTCTCTCTCCCTTTCTCTCCTCTCTCGCCCCTCTCTCTCCTCGCTCGCCCCTACAGCTCTGGGACTCTCCCCCTGGTGGTGACTCCGCGCCCCAGCGAGGTCCTTGAAGGTCGGGGGGCGTCCTTGCGGCCCCCGGGGGGAGGGGAGGACGACCGGGGGGAGGGGGGGAGGAGAGGGAGGATAAGGATACGAGGAGTGAAGGTACGAACAGAGCGGCTGCGTTTCCATGTGCGGTAGGAGAGGTACAGAGAGGGGGAGGGGGGGGGGAGGGGGGGAGACGGAGGTGTGGAGGGGGGAGGTACAGAGAGGGGGAGGGGGAGGGGGGAGGGGGGGAGGGGGAGGTGTGGAGGGGGGAGGTGAACGGGATTGGCAGGTTCCCTGCAGTAGCGGTGTTGCTAGGGAACCGGCATGTGAGACTGTTGCCAGGCAACACTGCCTCACAACGGAGGGACGGAGGGATTGCTGCAGCAGCCACACCCTCGGTGAGCGGGGGGGGGGGGGGTGGGGGGGGGGGGGGAGAGAGTGGGCGATGGTAGTTTCCATGGCGACCGGTCATATCTCTGAGCGGGAGAGACGGACGAAAGGGAAGAGGAGGAGGAAGGACAGGTATTAATAGGAAGGAGGGGGTCGGGGATGAGCAGTAATTGGGAAAAAATAAAGAATTTGAAAAAAATCCAGAACGATTCTAGATTCTGAATCCAGAAGTGACAGAACGATTCTAGATTCTGAATCCAGAAGTGACAGAACGATTCTAGATTCTGAATCCAGATTCTGAATCCAGAGGTGACGGCGGTGCCTGCATCGCAGCCCACAGGCAGGTTGAACGTGTGTCTGTAACGATGGCAGCAGTGAGACTAAAGGGGGGAGGCGGCAGCCCAGAATACCAGACAATAGAGACCGCCAGCTAGACATCCTGGTATCCATGGCAACCGGTGTACAGCACGCATAGCGATAGCTGCTTTGATAGCGCTGGTTTAGTGTGGAGTCTCACATGTTGTCAAGCGAAGCCCAGACCGAAGGAAATACGGAAATACTCCTCCTATTCACACACTCACATACACACGCAGTTAAACAGACACAAACGTACACACACGCACACATACACAAACACACAAACATTCACGGACACACATACACACAAACACACATGCGCACTCGCGTAGACATACACGCACACACATACTTTCACACAAACATACACGCAAATACATACAGAATGACGCACACGCACAAACATATATACACAAAGACACACACACAAAGACACACACGCACACATCCACACACACAAACAAAAGGAGTTTGATTAAAACCTGTGGCAGTGATTTCAGTCTGGTGAGTGTGTTGAGAGTGATGGAGGGGGCAGACAGCAGCTCATGAATGAAGCAGCACCCGTCGCTGACATTTGGGCTGATGGAGTAGTGATGGTGTGGAGACTCGTGATGGAGTCCACCTTCAAAGTCCCTGATGGCAGAATAACTCCAGACGATATATAGATCTACAATGATCGGTTGAAATAAAAGACTTGCTCCTTGATTAACACTGTGTCTAAAGTGTCTGCTGTTGTGATAGAGTAAAGTAGGAGTAATCAGGACAGAGATCTGTGATGCAGCTGTCACTGAGAACGAGATACGATGCTCTGCGAGGTGTAAAGAACACTCGACTTTTTTATTTGTTTTTTATTTAAATAACACCCTCTTTTAACACCACCGCCGTAACGTAGTAACTTGTTACATGTGTGAGTTTCCTTATGTCCTTGATGAAAAACCCCAGATTATAATAATAACAACATTGATACGTACATTCACTTTTGGAAGTTGTTCATATTTTATAAATGGTCATCTTCAAATATTTATTGTAGGTTGTTTCATTTCAATGAATCTTTCATGTAGCCGAATGAACCCATGTTGCTCCTAAAATAGAAATTGTAAATATTAAATCCTATTCTATTTGATATGTCAGCTCACAAACATCACATTAACAGGAGAGTCACAGACAAACTAACAGTGCACACTTACACTTACGTGACATTTGTATATGCATACGTGTATTGTTACTGCAGCCCCAGTAGAGAAGCGGTATTTAATGTGTTTTGTGAATAACAGTATACTATATATAGAGCAGTCCTAGAAGATATAGGTTTCTGCACTGTACAGACGGTTCATAATTAGCCCACAAAGAGAAATGAAACTGAATATTTTCCAAGGGCCGTGTTTGATCTGAATAAACTCTGGAGGGAAAGTAGGTCAGGGAGAGAGAGCTGGTGTGATCCATGGAGCAGAGTCTGCCCGCCTACCTCGTTCTCTCTCTCCCTCTCCCTCTCTCTCTCTCTCTCCCTCTCTCTGATTTTCTTCCTTGTTCTCGCTCACTCCCTCCCTGCCTTGCTCTCTCTCTGTCTCACACTCTCCATGCCTGTCGCGCTCTCTCTCTCACACACTGTCTGCCTCGCACTCCCTCTCTGTCATTCTCAAATTAGCTTCCTCGCTCGCTCTCTCGCTCTCTCTCTCGCTTGCTGAATTCATCTCTCACTCGTTTCTTATTCAAACTTTTTTTTTCTCTCTGTCACTTTCTCTCTCCATCCCTGTCTCCTTCTCTATCCTCCCTTTGTTGCTCTCTCTCTCTTCACTCCCCATCAGTCACTCTATGCCTATTCTCTCTTTCTCTCTCTCTCTCTCTCTCTCTCTCTCTCTCTCTGACGTGCCCTTTTGACCTTGCCTCTCTATGTTCATCTCACGTCTCCCTCTCCACCCCATAATCTCCTGCTCCTCCTCTCTTCTCCTCTCTCTAAATCGGTCCCTCGTCTCTGCTTGTCACATATCTCTGCTCCTTCTCCTTTCGTCTCACACGTCTCTCACTTTATTTAAGAAATGTTTTGTTGCCTTTCTTGCTTTTTTTTGTCTCCAGAATCTCTCGTTTCAGTCACAATCCCTCTACTGCAGCCTCTCTGAAACCCACCATGTATCGCATCATCCAATGACATCAAATGTAAACTCATAGTCAAGTGATAATCATTACATCTTATTTAATCATTCAGTGTTGGCTTTTTCCAAAGTGACTTACAGTGAATTCAGAGACAGGTCATTAAGGAGCAGGTAGGGGTTAGACAGTACAGAGACAGGTCATTAAGGAGCAGGTAGGGGTTAGACAGTACAGAGACAGGTCATTAAGGAGCAGGTAGGGGTTAGACAGTACAGAGACAGGTCATTAAGGAGCAGGTAGGGGTTAGACAGTACAGAGACAGGTCATTAAGGAGCAGGTAGGGGTTAGACAGTACAGAGACAGGTCATTAAGGAGCAGGTAGGGGTTAGACAGTACAGAGACAGGTCATTAAGGAGCAGGTAGGGTTAGACAGTACAGAGACAGGTCATTAAGGAGCGGGTAGGGGTTAGACAGTACTGAGACAGGTCATTAAGGAGCAGGTAGGGTTAGACAGTACAGAGACAGGTCATTAAGGAGCAGGTAGGGGTTAGACAGTACAGAGACAGGTCATTAAAGAGCAGGTAGGGGTTAGACAGTACAGAGGCAGGTCATTAAGGAGCAGGTAGGGGTTAGACAGTACAGAGATAGGTCATTAAGGAGCAGGTAGGGGCTAGACAGTACAGAGACAGGTCAGTAAGGAGCAGGTAGGGGTTAGACAGTAAAGAAACCAGTCATTAAGGAGCAGGTAGGGGTTAGACAGTACAGAGACAGGTCATTA
Organism: Gadus morhua; assembly: GCF_902167405.1. NCBI lineage: Eukaryota > Metazoa > Chordata > Actinopteri > Gadiformes > Gadidae > Gadus > Gadus morhua. The sequence continues at coordinate 32,974,908 of NC_044054.1, forward strand.
AGGAGCAGGTAGGGGCTAGACAGTACAGAGACCAGTCATTAAGGAGCAGGTAGGGGTTAGACAGTGGAGAGACAGGTCATTAAGGAGCAGGTAGGTGTTAGACAGTACAGAGACAGGTCATTCAGAGCAGGTAGGGGTTAGACAGTACAGAGAAAGGTCATTAAATAGGGGTAAGACAGTACAGAGGCAGGTCATTAAGGAGCAGGTAGGGGTTAGACAGTACAGAGACAGGTCATTAAGGAACAGGTAGGGGTTAGACAGTACAGAGACAGGTCATTAAGGAGCAGGTAGGGGTTAGACAGGAAAGAGACAGGTCATTAAGGAGCAGGTAGGGGTTAGACAGTACAGAGACAGGTCATTAAGGAGCAGGTAGGGGCTAGACAGTACAGAGACAGGTCATTAAAGAGCAGGTACGGGTTAGACAGTACAGAGACAGGTCATTAAGGAGCAGGTAGGGGTTAGACAGTACAGAGACAGGTCATTAAGGAGCAGGTAGGGGTTAGACAGTACAGAGACAGGTCGTTAAGGAGCAGGTAGGGGTTAGACAGTACAGAGACAGGTCATCAAAGAGCAGGTAGGGGTTAGACAGTACAGAGACAGGTCATTAAAGAGCAGGTAGGGGTTAGACAGTATAGGTACATGTCAGTGACCTCAGTTATGATGTTAGTAGGGTTTTTTCAAAGTACTACAAAGCCTTTGGATGTGAAGTTTAAAATGTTGTGTAACTGTTGTAACATGAGAATCGGATCAAACAGAATTCGGGGGGGGAGGTCTGACTCCAAGCTGAGGTTAGTCTCTGTGTTTCAACCCCCATGCTGACAGTTACATGCTATTATTAGAATAAAAAAGTAAATAATCTCTCTCTCTCTCTCTCTCTCTCTCTCTCTCTCTCTCTCTCTCTCTCTCTCTCTCTCTCTCTCTCTCTCTCTCTCTCTCTCTCTCTCTCTCTCTCTCTCTCTCTCTCTCTCTCTCTCTCTCCCTCTCTCTCTCTCCAGACGGGGAGGGTGGGGGAGAGCTTTCCCCTCCAGTGGGCGCCGGGGTCGACAGCAACAGCTGGCACTTCCGCTACGGCGCCGGGGGCCCCATCTACGGGCCCCCCGCCCCCATAAGGGCGGGCGAGGTCCCCCCTGAAGCCTTCATCATCCCGGGGTCCCCCGCCATCATCTCCATCCGCCACGACCCCGCCCCGCCCTCTGAGGACAAGGGCGAGTTCATCAGCTTCGGCAAGAAGGGGGAGGACCCCAAGAAGAAGAAGAAGAAGAAGAAAGACAAGAAGGACAAGAAAGACAACAAGGGGAAGGGGGGAGACGACACCGACGACTAGGGGGGAGGGAGGTAGGGAGAGAGGGGGGGAGAGGGGGAGGACCCCAAAAAGAAGAAGAAGAAGAAGAAAGACAAGAAGCGAAGGGGGGAGACGACACAGACGACTAGAGTGGGAGGGAGAGGGGAGGGAAGAGAAGGGGGAGAGAGGGGGAGGAAGCTGACGACTAGAGTGGGAGGGAGAGGGGGGAAGTGGAAGGGGGACGACACGGACGACTAGAGGGAGAGAGAGGGAAAGAGGGGGAGGGAAGAGGGAGAGGGAGAGAAAGAAGGAGAGGGAGAAGGAGAAAAAGAGGGAGAGGGAGGGAGAAAGAAGGAAGGGAGGGAAAGAGAGAGGGGGAAAGAGGGGAAGTGGGAGAGAAGGGAGAGAGCTAAGGGCGGTGACTGTTGGGAATATAAAAGCTACCAACCGACAAAACCAACCGACGAATCAAATCAACTGACCGCCACCCCTGACAGTTCACTAAGCCCAAAGCCCCGACAGACGCGTGTTCTGGACGGAGGACGCCCCCTTGTGGTTTGTGCTCTGCATTGACACCGGGGCCAAGAAAACACAAAGAAACAAAAGACACAAAAAAGCCAGGCAATAAGGCAAACGTGGCCCGTTTCGGCCTTTCGAATGATACCAACAGTCTAGGAGACTGCGGTTTGGGATGTTAACACAAAAACCATTTCAATGTTTCAAAAAAAATCAGAAATACAGAAACTCCTTGGAAGATTAAAATGCTTCTTCTTCTTCTAGACAAAGTAATCCCCGACCAACAGAGACGAATATGGTAGAACAGAAAAACCTTTCTGTTTCGATCACAAAACTTGGCGATGGAGGAGAGCTATAGGATCCCGAACCTCGTCATGATTCTCTTTGATGAGATCAGATTTGATGTATCGACGGCGCTGGCTTCTCTGTCTTAACCACGCCCCTTCTTCGTTGACCTCTCTCTCCACAACCTCACCCAGAGGTCAGGAGGTCAACAGAAATACATGCAACAGGCATACATCATCGCTAGCAACATGGAGGCCTTTAAATTCAAGTCAAAAGTGAGTGAGTTCGGATTAGAGTTGTGAAGCCGCTGATATAAACCACCATTACCCGGTCCCTACAAAGCCCAGCACAAACTCTGAGGACCTGCACTGGGCGGCAACAACAATACGCAAGTCTGTTCCCATGTTCGGGCGGAGAGGTAATGTCCTTTGAGGGGAATGGTGAATGCTAGTTTGTCCACAATTTCTGAGGCAACCAAATCTTGAGCCAAACGGACCATAATCTCTAATTAACGAGCAGCAATACGGCCTTGTAGCTGAGCAGATAAACAGACGCTCCGTTTGGAAAACAGCATGCAGTAACCTTAAAAAATTATGAGTCATGCTCATCTATTAACGAGTGTGACTCTGTGATGTTGTATCATTTCACCCGCTTTAGTGCTTGCATAGCTATTTAGTTGTTAAGGGGTTAAGTTGTTTCGAATTCTTCGTGATGCAGCGCTTGTGTTCAAGTAAACGCGTAATTTGGGGACTTGGTAGTGAAAGAAATAGGGGAATACGAAGGGAACTTACCTGCAGCTAACGCTTTTGACCTTCGACCCTGCCGAACCTGACCCAGGGTTCAAGGTTGAACACCTACTGTATGAGAATACAACACAGAGTCCCACCTGAACCCTTGTGCCGCACAAACAATCTTGTACACAAATACTTACAAACACACACACACAAACACATACACAGGGCCATTCTGAGCTTATGGGGGCCCTCAGCAACATCCAACTTAGGGGTTCACCCTCCCAAATAGAGTGATCTACCCGCTTTCAGACATATAAATATGTGGGGTCAATGACGGGTCAATGATGTATATATATATATATATATATATATATATATATATATATATATATATATATATATATATATATATATATATATAGCTTACCAATTCCCCCACCACAACTAATGTGGTTTAGTCCAAAAAAGGTGCGGAGGGAGAATGCTTCCATTACAAAAATGTTTTGCAGAATTGTTGCACAAAAGCACAATTTGAACCAAATAAAAATCAGCAACTAATTAAAAATCTATTAAAAAAATAATAACTAATACTTTTCGCAGGGCAACCCTAGTGGGGGGCCCTTATCCATCGCCTCTAACGCTTATCGCTAAAAACGGCACTGCAAACTAGCACATCAGACGAAGGTCCGTCCACAGAGACAGACGTACACTGACACAGCATGACATCATCAATCAGAGCAATCCCGCGGATGGAAACTCCAACTGCGAGCCTGAAAGCCTGTTTTCGGCGTGTAATATATGGTTACCCGTTAGAAGGGGTGGGGGGTGGTTGTTACTTGGTTTCTGTTCGAGCCGGGGTTCGTCCAGGTTCTCTGCTTCCGGTTCTGAATGTTTAAATATCCGTGGCTGTGTTCGAGTCCCTCCGGTGACGGTCGTATCCCGCCGTCCGCCACCTGTTCTCCTCTCGACCCGTTCAGAGGAGAACCGTCCGCTGTACAGTCACTCGGTCCTGCGACGTTTTTTTATTCTCGTAGCACAGTGTCGTTACATTTCTCTCGAACACACACACACACACACACACACACACACACACACACACACACACACACACACACACACACACACACTCGCATCCACGTGGACTCAAACACATTGTGACGTCACACAAACATGCTCGACGTCTTCGGTCGTGCGTCATGGGGAGCGGACAGGTTTTGTAATTAGCGGGGGGGGGGGGGGGGGGGGGGGGGGTGTAGATATACAAGACAAGACGACAGAGAATATAGAAGCTTCAAGAGTGTTTATGACCATGGTTTTGATACAAATGTTAGTTATTAGTGTGCAAGGAACTAGATAGTGAGATACACACACACTGGTGTCAAACTTCTGAACCACAACTACAAATAAAAGTTAAGGTACGGCTAGATTAGAATACAATGAAAAAGTTAATTGTTCGGGCAAATCTTCTGGACACCCTAAACCATTTTGTAAAAAAACATAAAAATAACAATGTTTGGAAATTGTTGCTACTGTATTAAATATGCCCAGGCCTCTCGGCAATGTATATGCACTAACCTCAATCTATTATTAAAGCTTACTTTGATTGAGGTATTTTCGAAGAATTTTCAAATCACAAACTTGGTGCTTATTGTTGAACATTCAAAGTAACCAAAATGACTTACAGGCAAACGGCACAAGCATCAGATGATGAGATTGACAAACAATGAGTGTTGTAAAAAGTATTTATTGGAATCCAGAACTGTGACAAACTACCAAGAAATAGCCAGAAACAAAAGCCAATCAGTGACCTGGATCTGTTGTGTGTGTGTGTGTATGTGTGTGGGGACAAACGGAGGCATTACAAAATGGTGGCTAACTAATTGTTATTCAGTTTGACTTATGGTCAACAAAATGGTAGAGAAAGGGGCGTTGCCCACTGGGATGGATAGACAGGTGACTAAACACACTGAAGCAAAACATCTGGACTGGGTGTGCCTCACCTGTCCAAGGTGAGACAGAGGGAGACAGAGAGCGGAATGCTGTGCTGCTATTGGTCCAGAAGTCCTTCATAACCACGTGGTTCTATAGCCTCCAGGGGTCACTCCCTGCTGTCTGCATGTTCTGAACAAAGGAAACTATCTATAGATAATAATAATAATTATATGTAAACATATGTCTGTACTCTCCAGAAAACAAAGGGAGGTTTGGAAATAACTATGATACCCTTTCTCCCTTAAAGCCACAAACACACACACACACACACACACACACACACACACACACACACACACACACACACACACACACACACACACACACACACACACACACACACACACACACACACACACACACACACACACTCTCTCACACACACACACACACACACACACACACACACACACACACACACACACACACACACACATATAGACACACAAACACACCCATATACAAGTACACATAGAAATATATATATATATAGAAACTGTACATAAATACGTGAATACATACATGTACAGCAACCGTACTCTGCAGTAATTCATGCTTAATAACCTGGATCCACACGTTCTACGCTGTTCCAGACCGCCTTCTAGAGACAACATGCCGTAGTGTTACGCCTTGAAATGATTTCTGCTACTACCTAATCCTTTTTTCTACCTGCAACAACTCGGCCCCTTAAACGTTGTGCGTGAAGCTTTGAACCACTGACGAGATCAGACCGGCACGGACCTGTTTTGATCCCAGCATCCTCATCATCACCCAGCCCCCTTGTCTCCCCCCAGCCCCCGACCCCATTGTCTAATAGAAACCACACAAAAAGTGACAAAAAAAAACAAGTAAAATCCATGAGGT
>NC_044054.1:32985580-32998080 GCF_902167405.1 Gadus morhua
CGTCTTACCTCCACGACGTGTGTACAGTGACACCGGAGACGTACACTAATCTCCCTGCCTCACGCTAAGTAGCGTTTACCTCCTAAATCCTCCTCCTTGTTTACATGGCTCTAGGTTGACTCACCAACACCTCCCAACATCTAAACACAGCCACTCACTTTTCTCTGTTGCCTGCTCTCTTCCAGACGTTGCGTTGAACTGAGGGGAGTCTTCTTCTTCATCTTCTTCTTCATCTTCTTTGTCCGTACCTGAGAATGGGGAGGCGAGCGACGGACCTCGCCACGCCGGTTCCGGTTCTGGGCGTTCCCGCCCTGGTCGGACTCCGCGGCTACAAGACCGCCGGGCCTCCGCCGCTGCCGTCGTTGTCATGGACACAGCAGTGCAGCATCGGCGTCCAGACATCTCCGGGCGTCGGGAAGCTGCCCCTTCTTCATCCCTGCGCCAGACAACCGGTAAACATCGTCTTCACCCCGTCGGGGAACTACGGGACCCACGCCTTGGAGAGCTTCGTGGCCAAGGAACTCAAAGAGGAAGGGGTCCTACAACCAGCGCAGAGTGACAGGCTCCAAGGGCTGGCATCCAAACAGAGGTGTGTGGAAGCCAAGACCCGAAAGGAAGTGACTTTCCAAGAGGTGCCCGCAGGGACCAGCGAGCACCGGGAAGGAAGCCAGGCCAACAATAAGACCGACTGCTGCTACGCACGGGCAATCAAGACCAACCCACACCTGGCAGGGAGCCTCCCAAGGGGTGGGCCCAAACCCAAGCTTAACCTCCGCTACACAAATGGCAGTGTGGTCGACTCGGCCGCCATCGGAGGGATCAGCGTCGAGGGTGCGGACGCACGGCCTGTGAAGGACGGCGCTGCTCTCTGTCGGGACCAGGTGCACCCTGGGGGAGGACACTGCGGGGAGCAGGCCGGTGAGGGTGCCTCCGCCACGGCCGTGCAACCCTTCAGAACGCCCCCAAAGATATGCAACCAATGTGGCGGGAAACAGGCGCTGTTGCCCTGCGGCCCGGATATTATGGAGTGGCAGAAAGCTACCGGCTCATGCCCTGAGGGGAAACCATTGAATCCAGGGACAATCCCATCTCCATCCACTGCCACCGCCACCAACACCACCACTGCTACCGACATGGGGAAGCTCAGAGACCTCCAGGTAGGCCATTCTCAGCAGCCCCCCGGCAGGACCCCCTGCCTGGCAGGCAGACTCCCGCCTCTATCCCCCAACGTGCCACATCCATCATGTCCCATGCACTCTGTTCCCGCCATCCCCCAGTGCCATTCAGTCGCGCCATTACCTCCTCAAACCCCGACCCAAATCCCCGCCGCCCTTCACACTAAAGCACTGACTGTCACCGAAGCCGTAATTGAAACCAGACAACACAACGCCACCGGCGATTCCCTAGAGATCCAACCGCACGCCAATAAACCGTCGCTCCCCGCGTGTCTGTCGTCGCCGCCACAGTTTGCCATCGCCACCAAATCAAACATCCCGTACGGATGTTCTTATCGTAAACGGACTGAAACGTCAAATTGCATCACAGCGCGGAACAACGTGGCAGACGACGGCGCCGCACACATCGCTCCCAGCCACACAAAACTCCCCGCCGCTGTTCTGGAAAGTACTAGATCAAACACGCCCACTCCCCCTGGGCCTGAAAACACATCGAACACAATCAAATCGACATCGACAAACACACTACATACAGACTTTAAAATCCATATGTATACCGTGGGTTTGAAAGGCCCCAACACAGTCAATGACTCGATTACTGTGAAAAACAAGAACATGAAAAACAAAGAGAGCCCTGACTCCTCAAGATCCACAAAGCCAATGAATTCAGCCAAGCTACCGAAAGCTTCTCTGGAAATGGTAATGAACACTAAGAATAATGCCAAGACTGCAATGCGTCCACAGACTTTCCCTGGCAGTATTTTACATCTTTCTACCACACAAGTAATGGATACTCTGTCATCGTACAAGCAGAATAATACCGCTTTCCCAGGTGGCACACATGTGCACATACAAACCCCGACTCACACAGTGTCACATACCACTACCATCGCAAAGACTACGACAGACCTTGTAGCTGCTACAAACCCCTTCAAACGTGTTGGTACACCACTTGAAGCCAATCCATCAGACACCAAAACCGCCCATACCCCAAAGCCTACGAGCAGCCACTCCAGCGCCGACCTCATTCGGTGTCTGAGCCTCAAACCTCCCCCTATAACCCCTGAATCACAGATTATTGCAACCTCAGACAGCAAGGCTGTCTCCCCTAGCGTGCCGTCTACAATCATCCCTCTCCATGAGGAGGGCTCATCGAGCGCAGCAAACCACGCCGCGTCGCCAGAACTGATTGAAAATCCCAGAAGTGGCCATCAATCACGCGATGTTTCACCGCATACGTCGAGCAACGGAGCGCACCTCACCTACATCCTCAACCTTAACCGTCCATCACACACAAACAGATCCCTTCCAACGCAAACTTTGCCAGACCCCCAAACTCATTCTCATAATGGCCCTGCTCTAGAGAAGGCTGTGGTTATTCATCATAGTTCACCGACCTTAGCGTCCCAAGGCCTCCGGGGGCCAGCAGTGCAGCTGTCAGAGCCACTTACTTTATCAGACAGAATGCATTTGGCTGGAGAGCTACCAAATTCATCACATGCGCCTGAAACGAAGGCACAACATTTGCATCGATTTCCTGCTAATTTGCTAAAAAATATGGCAACCTTAACAGTATCTGATCAGTGCATGAGCAATCACACATACACAGTTAATACAATCCAGCGCGATACACAGGTTAATTCATTAATCCAGTCCTGTTTTGACCCAAACAAAGACAACTATAAATGCATAGATATCCCAGAAAAGCGGAACTCAAAGCCACATCAAAACTCAATCTTCCTAAAAGTCACTCATCATCTCAATTATATTTCACGACTAAAGCCACAGGGCCAAGTTAAACAACAGCTCCTACAGCTTCAAGGGTGCACAGACACAGTCAATAAGGTCCGGACGGCGCCGCAGACGCCAGTCAGGGAGACCGAGGAGACCCAGAGTCCAGTGGCGGCGGTACCGCGCCTCGCGGCCCCCCCTGCACCTGACGACCCTGAGGCTGGCACGGGGGACAGCGACGAGCGTTCTCTCTGCTCCACGTCACCCGTCAGGACCCCGACCAACCTCCGCCGCAGCCCCGCCCCGGCGGCGGACGCCACCGCCGACTCCTCCTTCGAAGAGTCGACCGGCGAGTCGTCCAGACGGCGGACCTCCGCCTCGGACACGCCGTCGTCCCCGCTGACATGGCCCCACAGCTCCCCCGGCTCTGTCCCGTCACAGAGCGCCCTGGACGCCGGCGAGAGGGAGCTCTGCCCGCACTCGCCCACCACGCCCTCCTGCGGCGTCCGACTGCAGCGGCCGTGGACCAACCTGACCGCCCTCGCTCACCTGCGCTCCCGTGTCCGAGCGTGCCCGGGCGCCGGTCGTACCCTGGTCCCCCGCGGCCCGGAGGCGGCCCCGGCCCCGGCCCACGCCCACCCGCCGGACGCCGAGCTGCGGCTGCTGCCCCCCTCGCCCCGCTGCTCCAAGACGGCGGCGCTGCAGTGGAGGCTGGAGACGGTGGAGGCCAGCCTGGAGGCCAACCGGAGCCGCATCTCCTCCCTGCTCCACATCATCCAGGACCTGGAGCACAGCCAGGTGTCCATCGCCGGGTAAGACACTGGGACCCTGGGTCTGGTCTGGCTATGAACCACTCTACCGTCGCAGTGTTTACTGTGGTTCCGTTCGAAGCGTCCTGCAGCATCATGAGGTTCATGTCATTATGGAGCAGGTAGGGGTTAGGAGGTCTAACTATGAACCGTTCTACCATCTCAATGTTTGCCAGATGGTTACTGCTGCGTGAGGTCCATGTCCCTATATAGCAGGTAGGGGTTAGGACGTCTTGCTCAAAGATGCCATCAGGTGGATTGTGGACGGTTGGGTTTCGAACCCTGTACCTTTTGGGTGGGAACAACTACACTTTCCCAGTTACTTTTATTCTCTGCTCCAGGGCAGGGTAGGCTAATGTAGTGGGGTTCATGTAATTCTGTGAGGGTAGGATTACATTATTGAATATGAACCCTCACATGTGAAGGAGTAGAACAGACAGCTTGGAGAGCATCTTTTATCTCAGCGTGAACAGAAGAACGGGGTCTGACGGCAGACAGAGATGTCTCAGCTCACGCTGTTCAGTTGCTGCCGCGAGGAGACTGGTGATTAGTGATTGCCAACGCCTGTCACTCACCTGCCTTCTAATCAGCTCCTGAGAGACACGCCCCCTGCTATCTCTTATCAACTGCTTAGTTTCAGTGTTCAGTTTCACGTAATATTTTTGACTAGAAACTCTGGAAGTAATATCATGTTCATTGTACCAAACACCCATCACATGCCACCAACATGCTCAGTCTAATTCTAACAGATTTGACACATGATGTGTGTGTGTGTAGTTATTGTGTTTATGTGTGTGTGTGTGCAAATGTGTATGTGTAAGTGTGCGTGCATGCATGTATGCGTGGGTGTCTGTGTGTGTGTGTATTTGTGTTTGTGTGTGTATGTGTGTGTGTGTGTGTGTGTGTGTGTGTGTGTGTGTGTGTGTGTGTGTGTGTGTGTGTGTGTGTGTGTGTGTGTGTGTGTGGGTGTGTGTGTGTGCGTGGGTGTGTGTGCCTGACTGTATGGTGTCCTTGCGGATGGCAGAGCGAGCTTTGTCTGCTCTGTATAAGAGGATGTGTATCGCATTAATCTCCGTCTCGCTCCTGCGGCAAAGCGAACATGAATTAAATCATCTGGCCTCATGGCTATCTGTCCCTGCTAATCACGCTCATTCAGATCTGCGAGCTAGCGCCGTCCTAATTGAGCCCCAGGTCATGTTTGACGCTAACCAACCTCTAATGAACCTCTAATGTGTGCGGAGGGCTTTGTGCCCGCCTTAATGTGGCCATGGCCCTCGCCCACTCGTTAGCCCGGCTGTCCGTCAAACCAAGACGAGAGCCACTGGTGACTTCTCTCATGTGATCAACATTCAGCTGCTGGTGCTTCAGGACGGGCCAGGACCTCCAGAACTGCTCCATCTGCCAGAGGACGGCCTGTGTGGTTTACAGGTGAGACCAGGATCCACGAGGAACCACGAGGAACCATGAGGATCCATGAGGAACCACGAGGAACCATGAGTAGCGATGATCAGCACTCATGCGCTGGTTATTATACATACCGTAATGCTAGCGAGACATTGAGCAGAACCTTGTATACAACGCCACTTAGAGTGAACTTTAGACCCTTGTTATTAAGAAGCAGGGAGGGCTTAGGCATCTGCTCTAGGGGGCCTGGTTAGGCTCAGGGCTTTGGGGATCGAACCCAGTATCTTTTCAGAGGGAATCTGGAAGAGAGACAATCTTCGTGCCCTATTTTTGGGCCTATCTTCATTTAATTGCTTCAGGCAAAATGTGATCTACCCTGAAGTTATTTCATATTCAAAAAATTGTGAAAGCCTTTCTCTATTCTGAATTTGTCTCGGACCTTATTATAGACAATTCGGTTGACGTTCTGAGCAGTGAAGCATCTCACCTGTGTCCTGGAATCACCCACTCACTTCCTCCTCTGGGACACTCGTTAATGCAGAGCCTTGCTTCTGATTGGCTGATATGGTGGGTGGTGATGGATTGTCAGGGGCAGCACCTGATGCTGTGCTCATTATGTTCGGCACTGTGGAGCCCTCACAGTGATAGTTCTACTGTTTACTGTTTCACAGACATGTTTATCCAAAATTAGAAAGGATATATTTTCCTGGTATATTAGGTCATTAAGGAGCTGGTCATTAGAGCATCTCTCTGCAGGAGGTCCACAAGTAGGCCTTGGTATTGGGCTACAAACCCAGAAGCTTTCACTTTTACATTCACATTCAGGGCATTTAGCAGACGCTTTTACCCAAAGCGACTTGCAATAAGTATATTTGTCAGAACAAAGAGAAACAACAATATATCACTGTCAGTACAGTAAGGATGTTCATAGAACCAGGTGCCAAGCACTAACAATAACTAGGTTAACCCATTCCCCGTACACAACAGAGATAGCTAGGATGAGATTGTACACGATGCTAATAATTGCTTTTAAGTGCCAGGACGTACGAGAGCGTAAGAGGGCTGATGGGGTGGGGGGGCTTCCGACCGGGCGTCGGACAGCGTAGGCTCCAGAGCCCCCCCCCTCTCTCTCTGACGTTGTGCCGTCTGTCTCCGCAGCGTGGAGTACGACTTCCGGCAGCAGGAGCGGTGCTTCGCGGCTCTGCTCGGGCCCCTGTCCGGCGAGCCGCCGGCCCACGCCGCCGCCTCGCCGGCCCACCAGACCCACAACGTCACCAGCCTCCGGGACGCCTTCGCCAAGAGGATCGCCAGGTCGAAGGTCAAGAGCAAGAAGCTGTGCAAGACGTTTTTTAAATTGCTGCCCAGGAAGAGTCAACAGAGGTAGAGGCGGTGCTGCGTCAGCGCGGCCAGCCGCTCTCTCTCCCTCTCTATCGCTCTCTCTCTCTCTCTCTCTCTCTCTCTCTCTCTCTCTCTCTCTCCCTCTCTCTCCCTCTCCCTCCCTCTCTCTCTCTCTCTCTCTCTGTCTCTCTCTCTCTCTCTCTCTCTCTCTCTCTCCCTCTCTCTCCCTCTCTCTCTCTCTCTCTCTCTCTCTCTCTCTCTCTCTCTCTCTCTCTCTCTCTCTCTCTCTCTCCTCTCTCTCCCTCTCTCTCCCTCTCTCTCTCTCTCTCTCTCTCTCTCTCTCTCTCTCTCTCTCTCTCTCTCTCTCTCTCTCTCTCTCTCTCTCTCTCTCTCTCTCTCTCCGTGTTCACTCCCCAGTTCTGAGGCAAAACACAGAGAAGGACGGCTCTCTGTCTGTCTGTCTGTCTGTCTGTCTGTCTGTCTGAACTCCCTGGTTCTGTAACAGACGCAGCAAGCCTGCTCTCTCTCTCTCTCTCTCTCTCTCTCTCTCTCTCTCTCTCTCTCTCTCTCTCTCTCTCTCTCTCTCTCTCTCTCTCAGTCTCTCAGTCTATCTCTCTCTCTCTGTCTCTCTCTCTTTCTCTCTAGGTCTCTGTCTCTTTCTCTCTCTGTCTCTCTCTCTCTCTCTCTCGCACGCGTGCGCTCTCTCTCTCTCTCTCTCTCTCTCTCTCCCTCTCTCTCTCTCTCTCTCTCTCTCTCTCTCTCTCTCTCTCTCTCTCTCTCTCTCTCTCTCTCTCTCTCTCTGCCTCTGTCTCCCTCTCTCTCTCACTCTCTCTGTTCTGTACAACACATCTCTGGAATCGAAGCCTAGCTCTCCGGTCTTTTCAGAGAAGACAGTGTTCTGCGTTTCTACTAACTCTTTGTGACTTGCCATTACGTAATGCATTTACTTCATGAAAGTTGACTTATCGCAGGAATTCCTTGCTAATAAAGTTCCCTTTGATAAGTCACCTTTCTTTGGTCTAAACTGCGTACCTTTCCATTCAACTCTTAGAAATGCTGTCATACAGTATTGACCATAGGTAAGACCTTTTGTATTGTTGTGCTAGCTTTCCCGGCTATTAGCTTAGCGATTGCAATTAGCAAAACATTAGCTGAAGTTTAGGAACACGTGGCTGCATGGCAAGGCCCCCATCGCATCAACGGTCAGCCACGACACCGACGGCAGCCCAAGGGCTGCAGGAGGAACCAGACGCTCCGGACTTGTGTTTGGCTCTGTGTTCGGTTCCTTCCCTGAGGACTCATGAGATCTATGGTTTGCTGAGGCGGAGGGAGAGGGAGAGATTCCACTTCTACAGCGAAGCCTGGTGGCTGTCACCAGGGAACGGGAACTCCCAGGGATGAGCAACACATAGTCGTCAACCACATGGACCACCTCCATCACCACTGGGACAGAGACGGTGTTCAGGGCATTGGTCCCAGATGAGACTCATACATGGAGGGTGGTCATGGTGACTGGTAAGATGAGGCTCCTTGCATCTTCTGGATTTTGTGGTCACCTCTTTCAGAAACATGGATGGAGTGATCGGACAATCAAAGCTGTATGAATCTTTTTTTCATGCGTCACGTTCTCTCCAAGGCCAGGTTAAGTGTGCGAGCTTCTGTTTTTTGTTTTATTATATTTCTAAATGGTTATGGATTGATTACTTTTCTTTTTCAATCTGGGCTTGACTACGTTTGTCGGGGGGGATTCGCTGGCTAGAGGATGGCATGGATGACCCTTAGGCTGGTTTCACACCGCCGCGCGGCAACTCGCCGCCTCCATTCATTTCATTGAGGGAAGTGCGGCACAGGGGAGGCGGTTACTAAGCTTTCCCCGTGTTGATACTTTCGGCGGCGGTGGCAGCAGCAGCAGCAGCAGCCGCTTTTGAAAACGCCCGGGCCTTCACAACGCCGCGCTGAACCGCCGGCAGCGGGCGGTTATCAGGGCGGTTGCCGCGCGGCGGTGTGCAAGCACCTTTAAGATGCTGTGCATTGAAGGGTTGGGTATACGGAATGGATCTGCACTGAATCCGTGTGTGGGATTCACCCCTTCATCTCTGAAGACAACTCTAAACCATTTTCATTCCAGGGTGATTCCATGGAACAGGTACTGTTGACAGTATCGGGGAAATAGTGCCCCATCAGTTATCGTCAGCTCGCTTGTTAACGTGATCTGCTCTCGACGGCTGATATCAACATCACGACCATCAGATCACATCTCATCAGATCAAAGGCCGCTACCCCGGGCCCCATTACCCAGGGGGCCGTGCGGGGCGGCCTGGGACTCCAGCGAGCTGCATGATATCTCAGCAGATCTCTTGTGACACCTGTCCCTGTGGGTCTACCAGACATGGAGCTCGCCTGGCCCTGCAAACATCTCCTCCCTCTTATCCGGGCCGGGGCCATTTTTAGACCAGTGTGACTTGTGCCCTATTTTCTCCAGCTGTTGGTATGTTGTGGTGGTGCAGGGGGGGGGGGGGGGTGGGCAGGGCGTTCTGCGTCTTAGGGGGCGTTGGAAGGCCTTCAGGCTGAATCATGCGACCCGTTGACTAGCCGCCGTAGCTCTACTGTGGATCCCTACGGATTCCCTACGGTGTTTCTGGTTCTGCTCACCAAAATTCAGGGAAATCAGTGAAATTCGGTGAAATCTGGTGATCTTTGAGAGGACGCGTCGTACGACTGAACGTTCAAACCTCAACTGTATCATCAATACACCGGATGGATCGTTAAGTGACTTGACGATCAATGGCGATCCTACAGAGGTGACATAGCGACCCATGGCGTTAGTATGGAGGTGACAAATGGTGACATAGAGACCGATGGCGTTACTATCAACACAGGTGTATTAGTCAACATTAAAGGAGTCCATCAAAGGGTTCGAAGCGAGAGTCAATCAGTCTTTTACAGGCGTGTCCAAGGCGGAATTCTTAACTCTTAACGGGGGCCATTTTGTTGGGTTTAAGCAGCAAACTATGCATCATGGGCTTCGAGACTTGTGACTGACTCCCTGAATCGGTTCGGAAACCAGCTATTCCCCGTGTTGATGTAGAATGTGAAATTTTGGCATTATTACAGTGAGTAAGAATAAACGATAAATTATGTAATAATGATCCGTCTGAGTCGTTATCTGAGTCCATTAATTAATAGAAGACACAAGCCCCTGAATCGTATCTATAAACCATCACATCTAAGCGGCCCCTGCAGCTCTCCTGAGCTGGCTGCTCTCCACGTTCGTCTCAAGGTGAGTGGAACCATAACCAACTGGAGTGCCAAGATCCAACATGGCCGCCGGTGATCTGCCTTTAATACCGACGTGTGTTTTGAATTCTGCTGATGGCCTTCAAATCCCCAAACTCCATTCATCAAAGGGGCTTTGGAGGCGAACAATGGCAGGCATACAGTCTCCGTGTTTGCAAGCACACACACACACACACACACACACACACACACACACACACACACACACACACACACACACACACACACACACACACACACACACACACACACACACACACACACACACACACACACACACACACACACACACACACACACACACACACACAGGCCTAGAAATAAGCTTTAGGAATGGCTTCATTGAAGCATTTAAACATTTACACATGGGCAGAATAAGACTTTTGGGTGACAGCAGAAGTGGCTTATGTAACATTATCTTCCTATGTGCAAAACACATTAACCTTGGTGTCTCATTCTATCACATGGATGTCAATTTCAGAACACAGAATAGATCAGATTTCTATCCCTGCATCCCCTGCATACACCCTTTCCCCCCCCCCCCTCTCTCTCTCTCTCTCTCTCTCTCTCTCTCTCTCTCTCTCTCTCTCTCTCTCTCTCTCTCTCTCTTACATAATCAGTAATCAGCCTTTGTAATGCTCTGCTCAAAGGTTATATTCGATCATCGAGGGCAGAGCCCTGGAGAATATGATCACGAGTGTGTGCTCAGAAAGTTGAGCGTGCCATCTTCAAAATCAAAGCAGCCTTGCCTTAAAATGGTGCGTTTAATGTGTTTTTTCAGGACAAAGCCCCAGGACAAATTATATTAATTCACAGTCATAAATAACTTGATAGGAAGGGGGTGTGAAGACTAGACTGGAGATTGCATTGCTTCTGAAAACATGAGCAAAACACACATATATATAACACATATATTTGAGCATGTGAGTCAAGCACGTAACATTTCTGGTTGTCAAGATCCTTTAGTAATTTAACCACCGACATTCCTCAATCATTGTTTGAATCATTTAACAAGAACCCCGATATATCTAAGCACTATATCGAAGCCTGGCTAAATACACATGTTTAGTGTTTTATATTGTTCATAGGGTCTAATATATATAAATTAAGGGGCTACAGCCCCTTAATTAATTAATTTGATCCTAAATGTTTGGTTATTTCGTATCATATACCAAGACAGATTCCTTGTATGTTAATTGTTAAGTGTGCTTTTATACTTAGAATGAACAAACTGATTCAGAAACGGTCATGGTTTGAATAGTTCCGACCTACTGAGCCTCATCTTTTTGTTATGGCTTTCCAGCACATCCTAGTGGTTACAACTAGAACTACAACACAATTGTTCAGTTGATGAGGAAACGGTCGCTCATCGAGGGATGAAGACGCATGCCGTTCCCTAACGGCAATTAGTGTTTAGTTTTCGTGAATGTTCCTGCAGTAGTTGTTAATGTTCTTGTGTTCTTTTCATGTCTTATATTAACATGACAAACATGCTAGAAACACTCTCTGTTAATCTGTCTGTCTGTGGCTCTGTCTCTCTTGCGCCTCCTCTCTCATGCATACACACTCTCTCTATCCTCTATCTCTTTCTCTCTCTCTCTCCGTCTCTCTCCCACATACTCAAACACACACACACACACACACACACACACACACACACACACACACACACACACACACACACACACACACACACACACACACACACACACACACACACACACACACACACACACACACACACACACACACCACACACACACACACACACACACACAAACACACACAAACAAACACCCCCCCACACACACCATTGTTATTTAACCCTGTCATTGAGCCAGGCAGCAGGTTTGACGCCGGGTTAATGTGCAGCTGAGTCAGCATTAGCTCCTGCTTGCTAAATTCCCAGTAAGTATTGAATTTCGAGAAGAAGTGTTTAAAACGTGTAACATTTAATTGCACCCATACAAAACAACAAATCACAAGATACTAAGAAAGAAGCAGCCTCTGGTCTGGTCTCTGGTCTGGTCTCTGGTCTCTGTTCTCTGGTCTGGTCTCTGGTCTCAGCCCCCTGGTCTTTGGTCTGGTCTCTGGTCTGGTCTCTGGTCTCTGGTCTTTGGTCCCTGGTCTCTGGTCTCTGGTCTGGTCTCTGGTCTGGTCCCTGGTCTCTGGTCTGGTCTCTGGTCTCTGGTCCTCTCTGGTCTCTGGTCTCTGGTCTGGTCTCTGGTCTAGTCTCTGGTCTCTGGTCTGGTCTCTGACCTGGTCTCTGGTCTGGTCTCTGGTCTCTGGTCTGGTCTGGTCTCTGGTCTGGTCTGGTCTCTGGTCTCTGGTCTCTGGTCTGGTCTCAGGTCTGGTCTCTGGTCTCTGGTCTGGTCTCTGGTCTGGTCTCTGGTCTCTGGTCTGGTCTCTGGTCTGGTCTTTGGTCTCTGGTCTCTGGTCTCTGGTCTCTGGTCTCTGGTCTGGTCTCTGGTCTGGTTCCCTGGTCTCTGGTCTCTGGTCTGGTCTCTGGTCTTGTCTCTGCTCTCTGGTCTCTGGTCTGGTCTCTGGTCTGGTCTCTGGTCTGGTCTCTGGTCTGGTCTCTGGTCTCTGGTCTGGTCTCTGGTCTGGTCTCTGGTCTCAGCCCCTGGTCTTTGGTCTGGTCTCTGGTCTGGTCTCTGGTCTCTGGTCTCTGGTCTTTGGTCCCTGGTCTCTGGTCTCTGGTCTGGTCTCTGGTCTGGTCCCTGGTCTCTGGTCTGGTCTCTGGTCT
>NC_044054.1:33005580-33010580 GCF_902167405.1 Gadus morhua
GGGGATCCCTCCTTCCAGAGTTATCCGGAGTGCAACGGGTGGCATGATTCACATACTTGTATGTATGTATATATATATATATATATATATATATATATATATATATATCATATTTTGACCAGCCTATAGCCTTTCACTTCACCATCTGCTCTTAAAGTATGGTGATCTGGTGAATAGATCTGGTTGAATTTGACGTGGAAGTCACCTCAGGGTTGTGACTTTATTCCATTCTCTGTGTCACAAAGACAAACTCCTGTGTAGAATTTCATGTCATTTTGAAAATACAAACAACTATTTATCTGCTATCCGTGAAAGAGACGAGTGTGTCGCTCGACTCCTTACCACTGGGGTACTGGTGGGTTAGGGTGGGGGTACTGGTTGACTACGGAGACCGGGGTTCGAACCCAGAACCCTTGGGCGGGGAGAAACACTGCTAGCCCGTTGGCTCCACCCTGGACGGACCCGCTCCTCCTCCTCCTCCTCCTCCTCCTCCTCCTCCTGCTCCAGCCCTCCTACGTCACGCGGTCGCTCTAACGTTTCCTTCGGCCTCAGAGGAATATATTCTGCTCCGCTTAGAGGGCCCGATAATACGATTGGGGATCTGAATCTCATCTAATGTGATTATCACTCTCTATCACTATCATTACCTCTCAGAGCCCCATCCGTCCTGACCATGGGGGGGGGGGGATGGGGGTGGGGGGGGGTAATGCGGAAACTCATCTGGCAGCCGTGTTAAAACTCAATCTAAATGCGATCCATTCACATCAGACCTCTATAGAGGAAGTGAAAAGGTCAAGAAACACACTGAGCACACTCCGTTCAAACACATCGACATACGGTCCCAGACATGAGTCACCCGGCATGTGTGTGTGTGTGTGTGTGTGTGTGTGTGTGTGTGTGTGTGTGTGTGATGTTGAAATAGCTTGGAATGGCTAAACAACGTCACAGCTGGTGGTGAAATAGGGTTCCTTAAACACTCAAAGCTCATGACCATACATATCAAGATCTATATCTATATCTATTTATATATCCACTTGATATGTTGCTGCTGTTCGAATTAACTACTTTGTTATCATTCTTTTTAATCTTTATAATTTTTATGCATTTACATTTAAGACATTTAGCAGAAGCTTTCATCCAACGTGACTTACAATAAGTACATTTGTCATAAGAAGTGGAACAATATATCACTGTTGGTATTGTAAAGATGTTCATAGAATCAAGTGCCAGTACTAACAATCACTAGGTTAACCCATTCCCCGTATACGGCAGTGATAGCTAGCTAATGCACATTCCACACAATTAAGTACTATGAATAAATACAACATACAGTAAGTGCGTACATTATGTACATTGAGTGCCAGGACGTACAACATACAATAGTGGGAGGGGGGTACTGGATGGCTATGCAGAGTCTAGGTGAACTCTGAACAGGTGAGTTTTGAGTATGCATGTGTCTTATCAACAGACTCAGAATCTGGAGAGACACAAATAATCTACAAGGGTAATGTTTACAGAAACAACTAAAGTCAAGTTGTTGGAGTCATTCATTGATACACATGTACATTAAACATCATGTCCCCCCAGGTTATTGTGTGAATGTTCACTCCGACAGCGACAGAGAACAACACAGATGGGCCCCGAGAGGACGTCCGTCTAAACTCCACCAGGAACCCAAGACCTTGATGTCTCTGACTTTGAAATCTCAGTACTGACCTGTCAAAGAGGAGTTTTAAGAGGAGATACTGAGGTATTAGAAGAGGAAATCCAGAGATGACCAGCTGCTCTGATGAAGAACAAGGACCTCAGGTGTTTGGAGCTCTCATGTAGCGACGGTGCTTTGAAGGAAGTAGTGGAGGTTGTTCTTTCCTCAGAACATCTGGACCTTGGGCTACACGTGGATACCCCGAGAGTACGGCTTGCTGTTACCGAGCAAGGACTGGTATGTAGCTGAGCTGAGTCGAACATGAAGCTGCAGACTCTGTGACCTTCTGAGAACCTGCCAACGGCCGCATGCACTTCCAGTGCGATCAGCAGAGAGACCCACTGCGCTGCTGGCTCTGACGCTTGGCAGTGCATTGGCGTTAACCCGTGGTAACCGTGGAAACCGTGGAGACCGTGGAGAGCAGTCGATCGGGTCCCGTCAGCGGCGACATCGCGGGCTCCTCGGCCCCTGATGAAGAAGCTCCGACGGGGGGGGGAGACACCATGATCTCCAGCGTCCTCCGCTGGCTCGTGCTGGTGTCCTTCATCGGGCTGACGGTGGGCGGGAACCTGCTGGTGTGTCTGGCCGTGCTGCTGAGCCGACGGCTGCGCCGCCGCGCCAACTGCTTCGTGATCTCCCTGGCCGTCACCGACCTGCTGCTGGGGCTGCTGGTGATGCCGCTGTCCGCCTCCCTGGAGCTGCGGGCGGGCGGATGGCCGCTGGGCGGGGCTCTGTGCAACCTCTACATCTCCGTGGACGTCATGCTGTGCACGGCGTCCATCCTCACGCTGCTGGCCGTCAGCGTGGACCGCTACCTGGCCATCTCGCTGCCGCTGGGCTACCACCGCCGCGTGACGCCCTGCCGCGTGGCGCTGGCCCTCGCCGCCATCTGGACCACGTCGCTGACCGTGTCCTTCTTGCCGATCCACCTGGGCTGGAACACGGTCGACTACAGCGTGCAGCACGCCGACTGGGGCGTGGGCACCGCCCAGCAGGGGGGGCGCTACTGCCACTACGAGTGGAACAACAAATACGTGCTGCTCAACGCCTTCGGCACCTTCTACCTGCCGCTGGGGCTCATGTGTGGCATGTACCTGCTCATCTTCAGGGTGGCCCGCGAGCAGGTGAGCCCTCGGGGGGGAGAGTGGGAGGAGCTGACGGGAGACACATCATGTTCATCTTCCACTGACATCACATCCTCTTCCTCTGACCTCCCATCCTGTTCCTATGACATCACATCCTCTTCCCTCTGACATCAAATCCTCATCCCCTATGACCTCACATCCTGTTTCTCTGACCTCTCATCCTCTCCCTTCTGACATCACATCCTTCCCTTCTGCCATCACATCCTCCTCCTTACGACATCACATCCTCTCCCTATGACATCACATCCTCTCCCTTATGACATCACATCCTCTTCCCCTGACATCACATCCTCTTCCACTGACATCACATCCTCTTCCTTATGACGTCACATCCTCTTCCACTATGACCTCATCCTCTTCCTCTGACGTCACATCCTCTTCCCCTATGACCTCACATCCTCTCCCTCTGACCTCACTTCCTCCCCCTCCCCCAGGTGCGCCGTATCCGCGCGGCCACGCCCTCCTTCTCCAGCGCGGCCTCGGTGGCGGCGTCGCTGCGCGAGCACAAGGCCACGGTGACGCTGGCGTCGGTGCTGGGCGCCTTCGTCGTGTGCTGGTTCCCCTACTTCACCTTCTTCACCTGCATGGGGCTGCGGGCGGACATGACCCCGCCCACGGCGTTGCACTCCGTGGTGCTGTGGCTCGGCTACTTCAACTCCGTGCTCAACCCCATCCTCTACCCCGCGCTCAACCGCGACTTCCGCCGTGCCTACAGCCAGCTGCTGCGCTGCCGGCCGGACGGGCGCCACTGCCGAGGGGGGCCGGGGGGCTGCTGCCGAGGGGGGCCGGGGGGCTGCTGCCGGGGGGGCTGCTGCCGGGGGGGGCCGGGGGGCTGCTGCCGGGGGGGCTGCTGCTGTGGGTGGGCGTGGTGGCGACGCCCGTCCAAGCCCCGGCCGCCCGCCGCCCACCACCGCCGGGTGTCGCTGGGGAACGGGCACGCCGCCGCCACCGCCGCCACCGCCACCGCCGCCACCGCCGCCACCGCCGCCACCGCCGCCACCGCCGCCACCGCCGCCGCCACCGCCGCCACCGCCGCTGACGACCGGACGGGCGTGGAGACGGGCGTCGCGGTCGTCAAGGAAACGGCGCCGGCGGGGAACGGAGGACTGGCGCCACAGGAGGCCCCCGCCCCCGAAGATTAGGACCGGGGGTCTGCCCCCTGGGGGGGTCAGGGTTAGGACCGGGGGTCTGCCCACTGGGGGGGTCAGGGTTAGGACCGGGAGTCTGCCCCCTGGGGGGGTCAGGGTTAGGACCGGGGGTCTGCCCACTGGGGGGGTCAGGGTTAGGACCGGGGGTCTGCCCCCTGGGGGGGTCAGGGTTAGGACCGGGGGTCTGCCCCCTGGGGGGTCAGGGTTAGGACCGGGGGTCTGCCCCCTGGGGGGGTCAGTGTTAGGACCGGGGGTCTGCCCCCTGGGGGGGTCTGGGTTAGGACCGGGAGTCTGCCCCCTGGGGGGGTCAGGGTTAGGACCGGGGGTCTTCCCCCTGGGGGGGTCAGGGTTAGGACCGGGGGTCTGCCCACTGGGGGTGTCAGGGTTAGGACCGGGGGTCTTCCCCCTGGGGGGGTCAGGGTTAGGACCGGGAGTCTGCCCCCTGGGGGGGTCAGGGTTAGGACCGGGGGTCTGCCCACTGGGGGGGTCAGGGTTAGGACCGGGGGTCTGCCCCCTGGGGGGGTGTGTCTTCCTACTGGGGGGGGTCAGGGTTAGGACCAGGGGTCTTCCTACTGGGGTGGCAGGGTTAGGACAAAGGGTCTACACCCTGGGGGGGTCAGGGTTAGGACCAGGGGTCTTCCTACTGGGGGGGGTCAGGGTGAGGGAGCAGACGTTCCACTGGGGGGGTCAGGGTGAGGGAGCAGACGTTCCACTGGGGGGGGGTCATCTCGTCCTTTTCAGACGGCTCTGTGATGTTCTGTGGACGTTGAGATGTTTGAATTACTCAAGACTTCCTGCAGGAGAATCCAGCCCAGATAAAACACAACCCAGAGGAATATGTTTTGCTCGTGCTCTCGTTACGATTCGAGTTCTGAGTCATTTGATGTCGTTTTGAAGATAATCTCTGACGTTGTCTTTTGGCATCACAAAAGACACGTTTCGGTGGGAGAGAAACTGTCAAACCGGATAAACTTTTACAGACAACTGTGCTCAGCTCTGACT
>NC_044054.1:33018080-33028080 GCF_902167405.1 Gadus morhua
ACACATGCCTACAAACACACACACACACACACACACACACACTCCTGCAAACACACATGCACACACACCGAGCGACCCACTAGGAGGGAGACTGCTGCCTCACCACTCTCCCAAGTTCTTTTGAGGACCTCGTTGAGGACAAGCGTGAGAGCCCAGAAGAGAGGAAAGGAGCAGAGAAGAGAGGAGAGGAGAGGAGGAGAGAGGAGAGGAGAGGAGAGGAGGGCACAGAAGAGAGGAGAGGAGGAGAGGAGCAGAGAAGAGCGGAGAAGAGAGGAGGAGAGAGGAGAGGAGAGAGGAGAGGAGCAGAGAGGAGAGAAACAGAGAGGAGAAGAGACGTTAGGCGGGAGAGAGTCGGAGCCGGGACCCCGATGTCCTCATCTTCGACGCGCTGAACTTTCGTAGCTTGCAGCGCGAAGCGGTTTTCTTTCCTGAATTATTTACCCGCTGCTGCGTCTGAGGAACATCCCGCTGCCTCTTAGAGAGGCTGGACGCGGTGGCCTGTTCCTCTCGCTCCTCAACGCTGTCCGTCAAGTCTCTCCCGGAGCGCCGCGCCTCAGGAGACGTCGGGGGAATTGCGAGGTCAGAGAACCGTCAGGACACCCGGCGGAGGACGTCCAGTGAGGGGAGACCAGGGGAGACCAGGGGAGCACCCTGTTCAGAAGAGGAGATGTGCCCGGACACCGGCCCCATGACGGAGTAAAGAGGTACGCTACATGAATCGGGAATAGTTCAATATTTTGGGAATGCTACAGACAATCTGTTTATTTCCGGCAGAGCTAAAGAGAGAAATGAAACAGAAGCTGCGGTTTTCTGTCATGACGGGATCGATTGCAGAATAAATATCCAGTCGGTACAGGCTGTCAATATCTCTCTGTGAGGGGACACCCGATCGCCCTGGGGGAGAGTGGTGGGACGTTTTGGAGACCATCTCCCGGACGGGGATCTTCCGGGGAAGCCTCGGGACACGGACCAGGATGGCAGGCTGTCCGAGCCGCTGCCGGGACGGGCTGGTAAAGCTGATCCAGTCCATCCAGAGGCTGCTGACAGGAACCCTGGCCAAAGGTACGATGTCGTCAACACAGCGACACGATGTCGTCCCCACACCGACACGATGTCATACACCCGATGTTAGCCGATGTTATCAACAGCTGAGAGTGGCAATTAACAACTGTCGTTAAATCTCTCTGCTTCTAGCTCGTGTTTTACATGCATGTTATGATGTAATCTGCTGGGTTTGCTACCACGCAAAGCGCCCGTGTGGTGCATTCGCTCTCGGCCAGGTCCTGTCTGTTTGTGTTTTATCATGTGGAGCTTACACACAAAGCCATCATTTATAATAAATATGCCTTCAACAAGCGTCACCTCTATACCACGTTCACCGTCCTTGTTCGAGCTCGTCCTTTATGATTAATAAAACAGCAGTAGCACAGGTCACATGCTGTGACGACTCCGTCACATCCTCCAGATGTTTAGTAGTTTTAATCCGGGCGGGTGGTAGGGCCTGTGTGTGGATAATGAGTGAGATCAGCCAGGGTCACCAGAGGCTCAGTGTGAGAGTCTGGACCCCAAGCATGAAACGTCTGCAACTCTTAACCCTCCAGCCTCCTCACACCCAAACCGGCTCTGAAGCCGCTTCTTGATGCGTAAGTGCCTCGAGATACCTCCTAAACACTGAAGCAACACGCCCCCCTCTGCGTTTCCTACCGCAGCGGTTGCATTGAATTTACATTTACATTGAGGGCATTTAGCTTTTATTCAAAGCGATTTACAATAAGTCCATTTGTCAGAAGAAAGAGAAACAACGACATATTGCGGTCGGTACAATAAGGATGTTCATAAAGATCGCTAGGTTAACCCATGCTCCGTATACAACAATGATAGCTAGGATAAGACGCTACACAATGCTAAGCACTACTTTCAAGTGCCAGGACGTACAACGTACAACAGTTGCGTACATTAAGTGCAAGGATGTACAACATACAATTAGTGTTTAAAAGGGGTGTGGGGGGTAAAGGGGGGAGGCTATGCAGAGTCTAGGGGAATTCATACGTAAATATCACAACGTGACGAGGAAGAAATTCTCCTCTATTCGATTCCAGGCAATTCAGCGATCTGCTAGCCCTGTGTGTTCATTTAGAACGATTCGCCTGCTGAATTCGATCGGTGCTAATGAGGGAGGTAAACCCACTGGTGTCTGAACACTACAGGTGACACCACTGAACACCCTGCAGTCAGTCCACCCTCCCCCCCCCCCCTCCCCTCGCTCACTATTCACGCAGAGGTCGACAGAGGTTAATTAGAGGCTCCGTCACTCGCTCACTCCCACTCTCTAAAGACCTGCAGCTTCTCGCTATCGGTTGAACCCACACGTGAACTCTTACGTTTTCGTAATTTTCGACCTGTCAAACTTTCCGGTCGTTTAGTCGTGGAACTGTAGTAAGAGGTCACCTCGTTAACTTTTTTTTATCACTGGATTAACCGTTATTTAAATAGAACTATGGCTTCCCTCAAAGTAGTCATAGTAATCGCATTTGAATAAGAAAGTTTAAAGGGAAACTTCACCCATTTCCATTAAGCTTTGTATCGTTAGAAACCCACTCATATTTTTGAATGGTCGCGCATCATTCCCTTATTTTCTGGAGAGACTGGAGAGATCCGTATCGATCTCCAACACTTCCTGTTTAAGATGACGCAATATGACGATTTTCGCGTAGAAGTACATAGGAAGTGTAAGAGGGGAGGATTCTCGTAAGACTACAAGCACTAGTCCCACCCCCCTATAGGGGGAGGGACCCACTGATCTAGATGAGTATGAATGGCCAGCGAAGCTGTGCATGGTGGTGCATGGTGGGAGTTGTTGTCTTCAATCCACAAGCGCCAAAAAGTCACTTTCTGCCTTTTCTCGGTCAATACGGCACCAAATTAGAATTTTATTTTATTATTCGACTACATATAGGACCCAATTTCAATACATATCCATGCCTCCACCGGTGAAATGCTCCTTTAAGTAAGTGAAGCATAATTAAGTAATGGGGGACAATGATGTCATTAACAATCAATAATGTCCTCAAAAGTAGGGTATACTTTTGGTTAGACAAAATCGAGTCCAAAACTACCCTTCAGTGACATCCCAAGTGGGAGAGTCCACTCAGATGTATGAAGGTTGGGTAAGTTGGTACAGTCCAGCGGGTAGGCTGATCCATCCATCATACACCACTGGTGATGTCACAGACGGGTCGATTTGGAAACGGCTTGTATGGCTAATCGCCCTCACACCTTGTGGTAAAACAGGGGTCATTCATCACGGTCACAGCCGTTAATCACACACACAGACATTCACTACCGATACAGGATTCACAGGCCCCCTTAACCCCGAGCCCTCTAGAGACGGGGTCCACAGACCCAGTGGGGGGGGCGAGGGGGGCGCGTTGTGTTGAACAACCAGGCCCCTCCACTCCGCTGACGCACAGCTTTGAGCAAAACGGCGAGAACCATAAATCTGTTTGGTTTTCTAGGACGCTGGGAGGAAATGTAAAAGAGTGTGATCGGCGTGTGGTGGGTGGTTTACCGGCCCCTTCGGGGGAAAGGATGGCTCAGCATTTTGCGCCCCCAAGGACATCGTAAGAGACTTTCTCCCTACACTACAAAAATACAAACCTTAGAAGCTGGCTCCTACATTACACATCAAACATGGATCACAATCGATATCGTGTCGTGTTTCGGGAAACTCCCTTCCCCACATCCTTCTCTTACTATCTAGGTTTAAGTGTTGGCAGACAGTGTTGGTAGACAGCTACATCAAAGGGGACATTTCTTTAGATACTTGTCATTAAGGAGCAGATCGGGTCAGGGGTCATCTTACTCAAGGATGACCACAGATAGACGGCAGACATTAGGATTCAAGCCCTGAACCACTGGACTATTCAGCCCCTCTGTTCAGCTCCATACAGACACACTAACCAAGAGGCCTCCAGATAGATGGATGGATGTATTGCTCGTACAGATACAGCTCATAAAATCAAAGAGACATGTTGATCGCCATTGGGTATTTGATATGATTTGTTGACTTGAAAACCAAACGTTATGAAGGTCTCAATCCTACACCTAAGTGTGTGTATGTGTGTGTCTGTGTGTGTGTGCGTGTGTGTGTGTGTGTGTGTGTGTGTGTGTGTGTGTGTGTGTGTGTGTGTGTGTGTGACTGTGTGTGTGTGTGTATGTGCGTGTGTGTATCTGTTGAGTCTGTGTGTGTGTGTGTGTGTGTGTGTGTGTGTGTGTGTGTGTGTGTGTGTGTGTGCGTGTGTGTGAGTGAGTCTGTATGTGTGCGTGTGTGTGAGTGAGTCTGTATGTGTGTGTGTGTGTGTGTGTGTGTGTGTGTGTGTGTGTGTGTGTGTTTGTGTGTGAGTGAGTCTGTATGTGTGTGTGTGTGTGTGTGTGTGTGTGTGTGAGTGAGTCTGTATGTGTGTGTGTGTGTGTGTGTGTGTGTGTGTGTGTGTGTGTGTGTGTGTGTGTGTGTGTGTGTGTCTGAGTGAGTCTGTATGTGTGTATGTGTGTGTGTTTGTGCGTGTGTTTCCATGAGGCAGAGTCTCATGCAGAGACTTATCGAGCTGAAACAGTTATTATAACCGCCCTGAATACTTTCCCGCAACCTTAACCAAATTAGCTCTAGCTAATCACGCCAGGAAATCACACTTTATGCCCACGAGAGAGAGTTTTAATTAAAACTGTACGTTTTGTGTAAATCCATGCAGAGAACTGATCTGTTCCCGGCCAGCGTGCGGGGGATGTACGCACTGCGAAAAAGGGTCTGTTTCTCTCAGTGTTTCTCGGTAAACACTGAAGCTTCGTGTGTTTGGCTCAGACTCATCCTGGACTGAACCGCTGCAGAGCTGCTGATATTTATAGGAGAGACGGGAACACAACGGAGGATCATAATTGGAAAGCCTTGTGCACTAATCAATAGATAGGAGGGGCGCAAGGGAGGGAGGGAGGGATTGGTGTCGGGAGGGACTCAGGGAGGGAGGGATGGACGAGTGAAGGGAGGGAGGGGTTGAGGGAGGGAGGAGGGAGAGAGTGAGGGAGAGAGTGAAGGAGAGAGTGAGGGAGAGAGTGAGGGAGAGAGTGAAGGAGAGAGTGAGGGAGAGAGTGAGGGATGCGTGCATGGATAGACAGGTGGGCAGACAGACAGACAGACAGACAGACAGACAGACAGACAGACAGACAGACAGACAGACAGACAGACAGACAGACAGAGATAGATAGATAGATCATAATGAATAACCCGAGGGAAAGTTTATACAGCACACTTAGGGTCTAACCACCAATTAATTAATGTGTTTGGATTCATTGATTTATTAATGTTCTAATTAATGACCATTAATGTCCAACCCGTGCCGTCCTCCAATGTGTTCTGGGTGCTGCTCTATGCATCTCTTTAGTGGTAGAAGTCCCTCCTCTGACCAGCAGGGGGGCCCGGAGGTCGAGCAGAGGGAAAGACAGATCTTAACCCAAACTAGAAATAGAACAGTAAAGCCTCCTGAAGCGATGCAGATGCTGATATTTCGGCCTCGGCGCCGACCACAGCAGAAGTTTGAAGGGTAAACTCATGAAATATTCAGGCCGAAGTAAATCCAACATTGCATGCGCAGCAACCGACCGACACGCTCCGGTAATCAGCGAGTCAGGCTGCGGCCGGCGTGCTGTTGCTATGAGAACAGAGACATTACAGGATTACTCTGTCAAAACAGTCGGGTCCAAGCCTTTCCTTCAGAGGAGGAGGAGAGCCAAGACAGGAGGGGGGGGGGACAGATACCTGCCCGCCCGCTGCAACACTCTCACGGATCACTGCCTCCGACCGCGGCAGCTCTTAGCGTTGTACCTGGGTTTTATGGGAAACACCTGTTCTCTCTCTAAGCCTGACAGACAGACAGATCTGGGCCAGGTTGTTGGTCTTGATGGATGCAGAGCCATTAAGTCTGTACCTTCAATGTGTTTGGAATAACTTTACTGCAGTTCAGATCGTGAAATAGGCTAGCCAATAACAATGTTAATGTAGCGTTCAAACGCTAACTGAACCTGCAGCTCTTATGAGCTGGAAAACAATTTGTTTGTTAACGTGTATCGCTGCCATAAAAAGCTGCTTTTGCCTGCAGTAGAAGGTCATTAAAGATGCTCTTGGGTTTTATGCTTGTTGTCGCAGACTATGAATTGAGTCATTTGTATTTTAGGTACATGAACGGTTTTCGTTGCACTAAAAAGAAATGAGAAAGTTTAACGAATTCTTCTTGAGATGACCTATTCAGTCAAACGTGACCTCTTTATTAGCCAATTAGAATCATCCTGACCAGGTCACATGCAACCAATCAGCGCCGACACAAGAAAGTGGCACTAGGACAGTTACTATGGTAAGCTAAGCAAATGATAACTTCAACGCTTTCACAATGCACAACGGAAAGGCTTAAACAACGTATGAACCTGCTGCCACTAGTGACTTAGTAGAGAGAAAACATATTGAATATCAATCAGGCATACTAAATAAATGAAAAGCAATCAATACAACTAAAAGCCGGTTACACTACGGAAGAGGATTAGGGACACCTGGGATCATTTCTTTCTTTGGAGTTCATTTCTTACGAGATTAAAGTCAGACTTCTGACTTTAAGACTTCTGACTTCAGACTTCTGGCTCTATTAAAGTCAGACTTCGGATTTTAATCTCAGCACACTCAAATTGGGAACTCAAATGGAACTCCCACCAGTGTTTGGTCACCGTGACTCTGAACAACAGCAGGGTGCGTGTGGCGGAGGGTGGACCCGCGGTGAAGGGCTGCACCTCAGAGTCGCTGGGGGGGACGTAATCCGCGTCGCACGGAGGCGGAGGGACCGAGGCCGCCTCCAGAGACGCCGAGAACAGCAGAGGCACTCTGAGGTATGCATGGATGAGGACGTGCGAACTCGCTCGATCGCACCCGGCCATGAGCACACGGGCAGGAGGAGGAGAGACTTCAGGAGGAGGAGGTGGAGGAGGAGAGACTTCAGGAGGAGGAGGTGGAGGAGGAGGAGGTGGAGGAGGAGAGACTTCAGGAGGAGGAGGTGGAGGAGGAGGGTCTTCAGGAGGAGGAGGTGGAGGAGGAGGAGGTGGAGGAGGAGGAGGAGGAGAGACTTCAGGAGGAGGAGGTGGAGGAGGAGAGCCTTCCGGAGGAGGAGGTGGAGGAGGAGAGCCTTCAGGAGGAGGAGGTGGAGGAGGAGAGACTTCAGGAGGAGGGGGTTGAGGAGGAGGAGAGTCTTCAGGAGGAGGAGGTGGAGAGCCTTCAGGAGGAGGGGGTTGAGGAGGAGGAGGGTCTTCAGGAGGAGGAGGTTGAGGAGGAGGAGGGTCTTCAGGAGGAGGGGGTTGAGGAGGAGGAGGGTCTTCAGGAGGAGGGGGTTGAGGAGGAGGAGGGTCTTCAGGAGGAGGGGGTTGAGGTGGAGGAGGGTCTTCAGGAGGAGGCGGAGGAGGAGGTGGAGGAGGAGAGACTTCAGGAGGACGAGGTGGAGGGGTGTCCTCAGGGGAGTCCCTCTGGAGGAGGTGCTGCTCTCTCAGATGTTCTGGTCATGGTACAGAGATGGTTAGCTACCTGTGTTAGCACGCTGCTAACCCCACCTCCTCTTTGGGTCTATGACCTCTGCTGCTATACTGCAGAATATATTGCAACGTCTGATATGAATTATTTCATTCTTCCTTTCATGCACACACTGCCTTGAACACGGTCTCTCTTTCAAGCAATCTCTCTCTCTTACCTCTCTATCTCACTCCCCTCCCCTATCTCTCTCTCTCCCACTATATCTTTCTCTATCTTGTCCCAATCTTCCTCTCTTTCTCTCTCTATGTCTCTCTCATATCTCTCTCCCCCCTATCCCTCTCTCTCTCTCTCTCTCTATATATATACATATATCGTGCTCTCTCTAAAGAGCAGGGGAACAACTCTTCTTATAATTTTTAAATCACCCCCCTCCCATTTTCCGTTTTATATAACCACCTCACTTCCGGTTTATTTGTATCTCCTGCCTCCTGTCATTCACTGACTTCGGCCGGAGTCTACGGTCACAGGGAAAAAGGTGTTCTCCGGTGTGATTGCTCCTGTCCTTTTAATCGAAAGACTAAATATACTATAGACTATAGGTCGGGGCGCTGACTGCAATATTAAAGTCATACAATGGCGCCATCTAGAGCTTAGAATCAGAATTACACCCCCCTATTAGGTTCTATTATATTCTTTATACTCGATTCTATTCTATTATAGCCCTCATTATGTAATATTTGTTTCAGACAAATACGTATAGGTTAATCATATTTCAACCCATGAAATTGTAATCATCATTAACATATGATGATCATCGAGAGGGGGGCACTTGTCTTTTAAGCTTTATTGACATCACCGTGACAACACGCTGATCCACTCAAGTCAATCACAGCGCTATATTTACCCCACCCACCTCTCGGCATATTAACACTGAAGATCCACACAGATGTCCCAAAGTGAAGCAGCAGCTGGGGGCAAACTTTGATAAATCCTGAATGATGACTGCATTTCGGTTGCATATGTCTGTGTGTGTGTGTGCGTGTGTGTGCGTGTGCGTGTGCGTGTGTGTGTGTGCATGTGCATGTGTGTACGTGTGTAGGTCTTTCATGAGCGTGTGTGGTATTAGTGTATGCATGCGTGTGTGTCGTGTCGGTGTGTGTGTGTGTGTGTGTGTGTGTGTGTGTGTGTGTCTGTGTGTGTGTGTGTGTGTGTGTGTGTGTGTGTGTGTGTGTGTGTGTGTGTGTGTGTGTGTGTGTGTATGCATGTGTGTGTGTGCATGTGTGTGATTGTGTGGGTGTAAGGTATGTGTATGTGTCCGTGTGTTTGAATGTCAGTTGTGCAATGCACTTTTTTACTATTATAATTAATGATTTTATATAAGGACAACTCAATTCCTTAGTAACTACACACAATGCCTTTAGATTTGTATGATATTATGATATAATATTGCTATGAGGACCCTCAAATACATTTTTCCAGGCTGTAGCTTTTACTTTGAATTTGAAATGTTTGAACAACAATACTCTTGTTCTGTGAAATTGTACTTTTGTGATTCAAAGTTAGTTTTCTGTTCTTTATATTTCAAGTGAGGGAGGTCTTGGTGCAGCATAATAACCCAAACGAATGCACACAAAGACCCACCTCCACACACACACACACACACAAACCCACACTATTGCACACGCACACAAGCAGCTAGCTATCCTGATGGGAACCTCACATGTACTGAACTATGCGCACAATAATTACAAACGCCCGTTCAGTATTTCAAATGCACAAGACCGTTTCGCTGAGAGGGAAGCAGTTAGTCATATTATAGGAGTCAGAAGTAATGATCAGTGTCACGATCAATATCCCGTGTGACCAAAAACGTCATCACTCTGATGAAGGCCTCCAGCTGGTCAATATTAAATACCTAGAAAGAATACGCCTTTCATATCATATTGACAATACAGAGTTAAGCCTTCAATATGCTCTTCTGTGTGTGATCTATATTTAATAATCAACTTTGAGAAGGCCCAGATCAAGTGATTTGAGCAGCATGATTTTGTTCCACTGATGGTCGCAGCTGTTGACTTCCTTGGGTTAATCGATCAACGTTCCCTCATCCTAGAATAAGACCTTCCTCGGAGATGGGAATACCCTGTGGCGTTCCCCTAATCAACAGAACAAATAGTTTCCATGCATCGGGTCCCGTTCCTCCTCTCTCTGTGTACCTTTCTGCTCGGCTTATTGGATACTTTCCACACATCTGAGCGGAATCAATAACGTATTCTGACCTCACTGACTATGCTAATGATTGTGTTTGTGCCCTCTAATGGGGAAATTATGTTATATCAGTTGATGATAGAATGCATTATCGTGGTCTTAACTGGTAGAGCATGGCATTACCTCAGACAGGGTTAGGGGTTGGATTCCCACTGGAGCCCCATGAATATGCAACCT
>NC_044054.1:33038080-33050580 GCF_902167405.1 Gadus morhua
GAACGCAGGGGGCATTAACAGGAGGTTATACCCCCCCTGACCGCTGGGGGCAGTAAGAGGAGGTTATACCCCACCTGACCGCAAGGGGCAGTAACATGAGGTTATACCCCCCCTGACCGCTGGGGGCAGTGCCCAGCTCCAGAGGAGGTTGTGTCATTCACACGCGGTGCGCAGAGGAAGGTGCGCGCCTTAACTGTTCGCCACACGTGTATTCTCCTTAGTCTTCCCTCCAGTCCGTAGTGAACCGACGGTCAGTAGTGAGGCTCAGCACACAGCAGAGGAACCTTCACCGCTCATCTGCTATAACTTATATCATAACTTATCTACTGTAACTCATCACCATGAACGGCATGGACGAAGAGACGATGGCGCCACAGAACTTCCTCTACGGTAAGAAGATCTTTTCTGCGTCATTCCCACACGTGTCCGCGTTTAACTTTGTGAATCTTACACCAAAAATCATAAATCATGGATCATAGTTCATAGATAATACATCGTGTAACGTTAAGAGTGTCCGCCGCCTGCGGGTAACGGGGGCACCCCGGTTAACTGCGCGCTCGTCGCTCCTCTAACGGTTCAGTCCAGAAGTGGTTTGGAGCTCCACGGGAAACACGTGTTCTTTAAGATGGCGGCGACACGCTGGAGGAGAACCGGGACCTGGACTACTGAGCCAGTCTCATGAATACTGAGACCGGCTCACTCCGAGACCAGGACCTCCTGAGACCGGCTCAGTCAGGCCTGGACGTCTTCTCGTTCAGGGTCTTAAGAAACCTACACGTAAATGATAGTCTTAGAGATGGACCGTTTACTGCGTGGACCTTAGGACCGCTCATGGTGTCAGAACCTCGGCCTCAAGTCTCCACGTGTAGGATCATCCCGGGTCAGGGCTGTTTTTAGGGGGGCGGGGGGGGGGGGGGTGGAGACCCCCGGCCTGAGGTCTCCACGTGTAGGATCACCTCAGGTCAACCCACATACCTGTGAGTATCCCCGCGACACTAAACCAACCCGGAGACCCTCTCCCGACGTGTATCGTGTTCATCACACTAAAACCTCAAAGGGTGCAGGGGGTTTAAGTTTTAATCCGTTTTGAATGTTGAAGTAACGTGAGGCCCCCTCTGTCCCCCGGGAACGGTCCAAACGTGCGTAATCACGCACAGTTGGTAATGCAGGGTTTTCGTGCGGAATGTATAGGAGCGCACTTAATTCGATTATGGTCTAATTAACTTGTGATTCACTATGAAGACGCGACGTGTTCCGTGCTAAACGCACGCGTGTGCGACCACGTGGAAACATGGCAGCAGACTCGTACAGGAAGATCTAGGTGGGCTTTAAAATGTATCGTTTGATATCGGCGTAAGATACATACGGTAACTTAATTAGTATATATTAAACCTAAAATGTATTAAATGTTGATGGGATCCAGGCCAATTTGATTTCACTGAATACTGTTAGTTTGACACAACCTGAATTTACCTACATTGAGTTAATAAAGATTGGTCTTTCAATCGATGTAATCTAAACACGTTTTTCTGACCGTAAACTAGTACTAATTGACAAATGCATAAGATGTAAAATATATTTTAATATATATTTTATATTGGCTAAATTAACCACTTGAGAAGATGCATGGATGTAAATTTTGTATCTATGAATATATATCTTGAATAAGATCCCCAGTATCTATCTACTTCACCATGCTGCTGTAATCAGCCACTTATATGGCGGGTTCAAGGAAGTCCATGTATTGATATAGCGTTTTAACGCCACTAGGGGGCAGCAGAATGCAAAGATTGGTTGACTATTGAGTAGAGACAACGGGCTTAACTCTAAAGAAAAATAAATAAAAATCATAAACTAGTCTAGAGCAGGCTTTCACAACCATCGCTTTAACACCCGTCTCTACTGTGGTACTAATGTCATCCATCTTGTCTTTCTCCTCCAGGGTGCAAACTGGAGGCTGGGAAGGACATCACGTTCAACCCCGAAGACGACGACTTCGAGCATCAGCTAGATTTGAGAATGGTGAGTCAGTCTCCGGTTAATAGTCGTAAACGAACGAGAGATGCTTGAGTTTCGTGCATTCTCCTGCACGCCAACAAACAGCTCTGCTGGCCGTCGATCCCAGAGGTACTGCGGTGCGGTCCGCAGTCTCACTCACCCCTCGGGACAGACGGCCTGACCTCCATCTTTGGGCCGACGCCCTGACCCCCTTGCAGTCTATTAAGCCGACCGGTTCTGCTGCCAGTGCTTTACCGGTGTGCAAAGGCTGCATACAGCGACTCATTGGTTTGTGTATGTACTCAGCTGGGCAGTGCTGAGAGCTTTAAAGGGACCATTGAGACAAAGGTTTAGTCCATCCCAACCACTCTGATGTGGTGTTCCCCCGGGTGACATTTGAACCAATTTACTGTGCATCGCTCCCAGATTTACACAAGTCTGCTAAATGACAACGTTAAATAGAAGAAAAGGTATTTTATTATAAATGCAATTCCATGGAGGCCATAAGCAAGGCCACGGCTTCTCCTAACCCACGACTCTCCCCCCGCAGGCCTGCGTCGACGCCACCACCAAAGACGTGCTGCACGTGGTGGAGGTCGAAGGTCAGGACGAGGAGGGTCAGAAGGTCACAGCGGTGCTGGCATCTCTCAAACCCTCCACCCTTCCCAGCGTGAGTCGACCCCACCCTGAGAACTACGTTTCCCCTCCACACCGGGACTCGTCCCCCTGATTAGTGTTTTTAAATGCCTCTGTCCTCGGGACAGACGGCCTGACCTCCATCTTTGGGCCGACGCCCCGACCCCCTTGCAGTCTATTAAGCCGACCGGTTCTGCTGCCAGTGCTTTACCGGTGTGCAAAGGCTGCATACAGCGACTCATTGGTTTGTGTATGTACTCAGCTGGGCAGTGCTGAGAGCTTTAAAGGGACCATTGAGACAAAAGGGTTTAGTCTAAAGTAACCTCCAACCATTCTAGGCGCGTGGTTGGGGTGTCATCGTGTAAAGTGTTTTTAGCAAACCTGTTTTTTAATCAAATCATCCCAGACCCACTAAGTTAGTTTAGTGGGGTTTAGCCGATTTGTTGACTGTCAAGTTAGATTTCTTAGATTGGTAAACATTTAGATTTTCTCCGTATTCCTAAACTCTACGTCACCTCACGGTGAGGTGAACTAAACTCTACTTCTGTGCTCCTCTGTGCTGACGCTGTGTTGATGCTCTGTTCCAGGTGTGTCTCGGCGGCTTCACCATCACACCTCCAGCTGTGTTCCGTCTCAAGGCGGGCACCGGCCCCATCCACATCAGTGGCCAGCACCTCGTCAGTACGTACCCCCCCGTTCACCGCAAACATTGATGTTGCGGTTCTGAACCACGCGGTTCTGGGGTCCGGGCCTCCTGGAGCCAGGAGCCCTGACCTGCGACCTACTTAGGATTACCTGGATAAATTACACGTTAGTGTTCAAAGCTAAACTACTCGAACTAAATGGTAATCACAGGTCGTTAGCAGCTGTATTGAGATGCCACCACAGCTGGTTCTGAATGTTGCGTCGCTCAGGTTCATAAAGCTGACATAATATACCGGCAGGTGTGAGTGTTATTAGCTGTTACCAAGTGGGCGTGTCCACCTGTAGCAAATGTTGCTCTTCCATTAGTCGTACATCTAGGCAGATTTTCAAAACGTCTTGTAACTGCTCTACACACTCGCCTGGTTTAATGTCACCTTTAAGACTACAAGAGACCCCGCTAGCTCCTATTAAAGACTGCATCGGTCAGTATGTTGGCCCTTAAGGTGTACGGTCGTGGTCCATCAGGCTTTAATCCCATGCTGTGCCCCCCCCTCTAGTAATGGAAGGTGAGCAGTCATTTGACGAAGGGGAGGAGGAGGAAGACGAGGAAGAGGAGGAAGAGGTCCCAATATCAAAGAAAAGACCGGCCGCATCACCGGCGGGCAAGAACCAGGTGGGTGGCCTGTTGCCATGGAGAACGGCGGCTGCTGATGAATGACCCCCCCCCCCCCGCCGGATTACCTGTCGCCTAACGACTCCTAATGACCTCTCTCTCACCTGCAGAAGAAACAAAAGAAGGAAGTCGAGGAGGAGGAAGAAGATGAGGATGATGATGAGGACGACGAAGATGAAGACGACGAGTGAGTAAAAACGGCAGCGCGGACAAAAAGTTGAATTCATAATCTTTGTCGATGAAATAATAATCTCTCTTCTCTCTCCGTCTTCATCAGAGACGACGTGGAAGACTCTCCAGTTCCGGTGAGTTTCTAAAAACTCCGCTTCACGTTTCTTATCCAGTTCAAATGTTTACCACGCTCAATGTCTGGTTAATCGAGTATCGACCACCAACTTGTTGGTCTGGTCCTTTCCTCTCCTCACTGTGTACTTCATCTGTTCTCCCTGCAGGTGAAGGCCAAGCCTGCGCCCAAAGCTAAGACCCCCGCACAGAACGGCAAGGGTGCCAAATCCACCACACCCGTCAAGAACTCGGTAGGTCCAGATTCAGCGTTTTGTATATTCATTGAGGCGGCAACGTTTGCTCATCCACCATCCACTGCATAGTTTCTATATTATATAAATGGCTGCCCCGGAGCAAGTCGATCCCCCAAATGGTCCACATGGACAGCCTGCCGTCTATCTTTGGGACCGACGCCCTGACCCCCTTGCAGTCTATTAAGCCGACCGGTTCTGCTGCCAGTGCTTTACCGGTGTGCAAAGGCTGCATACAGCGACTCATTGGTTTGTGTATGTACTCAGCTGGGCAGTGCTGAGAGCTTTAAAGGGACCATTGAGACAAACCCCGCCCCTACGGCCACTGGATGGCTGAATCCACTGTGCTTTCCATTTAAGATGAAAAGGGTCTGCTAATGAACTGAATGGTAGACGTCCCCTAACTGAGTGTTTCTCCGCAGCCCAAGACGCCCACCAAGACTCCCACCAAGAGCCCCAAGACCCCCAAGAAGACCCCCACCTTCGAAGAGGCCAAGCTGCATATCCTGGCGTCCATCAAGAAGGTTTGTGAATCTGCTCTGGGGTCTCGACGTCTCTGACGTTGCGAGTCGTGATGATCCACGACCAGCGGATCTATCTAACCCACTATCAAACCATCAGACTAACCAGTCCTCTGTGTCTCTGCAGGGCCAGCCCCTCCCCAAGCTCCAGCCCAAGTTTGAGAACCTGGTGAAAAACGCGTACAAAATTTCGGACGCCAAGGTACAGAACATTGATATACTCAGTCATGTAAACGTGTTGAAGTGCTTCAGACGCTGTGTGGAGCTGCCACGCTCACAGCTGCCTCCGTGTGTAACGCCGTCTCCTCTCTGCCCCAGGTCCTTGAAGATCTCTGGAAGTGGAAACAGTCATTGACAGAGTAAAGCACCAACCCCCCCACCCCACCCCCACGTTGTTTCAAACCTGAGGTGACCGGTGTCCCCACACCGCTGACCCCTCAGACGTCCGGCCGCGACGCCGCCTCTCCAACGCGGGCGCGAGGCGTGATTGGCATTTCTGTAAATAAAAAAACTGTTCTATCTTTAAATGGCTCCTGAACTATGAAGGCGGACTCCAGTGCCTTGTTCCGTTTGTTTTTAATTAACTGTTGAATAAATTGACGAGGTCCACATGCACAGTCGCCCTTGTCTTCAGTAAGAAGTTGGAGGTTCGAGACTCACCGGTTTCAACCCGTTACATCAGCTTCTTTTACGCTCAAAGATGGACTAATCTGTTGTACAGCACAGTCAAAGTTTGCGGTACCAAACGTAGTTGTAAAGCATTTTGTTAGTCGCTCAAATGATGATGGTTACTTCCTGTTCAAACCCTTGGGCAGAAACATCTAGTGCCCTGGCTTTGGTACCATTTGTTATCTGAAGTCTGTTTTGATCGATTGTGATTCGTGCCCTGAGAGCTTAACGAGGCAGGTTCTATTTTCCGTCCCAAGTTAATCAATGGCGAATATTCATGAAGCGCTTAAATTGTACTTTAAGAATTAAGTTGCTTAAATTTTAAAGTCTGCCGTGACATCTGCATGACGCCGTTTGAACCCAAACCATTCCACGCTTTGATTTGTTATTTTGCTGCAACGTTTATTTGAAATCAGCAATGAGATTAGTTCTTCACATGTATGTAATTAGACTGTTTTGCAATGGATCTTGTATAGCGAAGATTTTTGGAACCTCGTTTGTTACCTGACATGCAGCTGTCCACTTAATACATAAAGACTTCAAGATCTATGGCTGTCTGTTTTCTATTTTGCATCGTATTGATTTTTTTTGTTTCAGAAATGTTTCAGTGACACGCACGTAAATTCAGCTGCATCTTGGTTAATTTACATGTTAATATAGAGGGTTATACTGAAATCCTGATAAGTTTATTTCAGGTTAAGAATGGACAGCGTTGAGCTTGGAAGTCCTTCATCTCAATTGATCAAACTTAAAAAAGATAAATGGCATATTCATGATAAAATGCACATGTTTTGGAAACATTAAATTTACATTTTATAATCTGAAAGACGAGCATTACATATTTGAAGCTATTGCTGATAAAATATATCCATCTAGCATTGTGACTAGATAAAGCTGTTTTCAAGATAATGTTTACTTCTAGGTATTTATAATCTCTCATGGAGGTCAAAGGGTAACATTAAATGGTAGAGTATCAAATGGTAATTGTGTTGCATGCATCATATAGGTTTGGTCAAAGCCTTGCCACTTGAAATACATTTGCTTGTGTAGTTCCTGTCAAAGTCTGACTAATTTCCCTGAGAGATAGAAATGTACGCAGACCATATCTGCATGTCCATGTGTCTTAAAGAGTTTGACAGCATTCTACTTCATACTCCATCCTTTTGTTTGGCAACTGTTCTTTTTTTAATGAATCCCAAATCCGTCGGTCCCTTTGATTCCAATGAAGTGCAGATAGTTCGTTATAAGGATCCAGCGTTCATCAATGAGTTATGGCGTGTCCAAACAAATTTAACACCAAGGTTTTCTTTAAGATTTAGATGGATGGTCAGAAAAAGCGAAAAATCAACTGATGGAACTGTTCGGGGTGACACATCTTTGGGGGGCTTCGGCCACCCCAGGGCACCGCCGCTGGATACGCCCCTGGTCCTCAAGCGCTGGGCAGCGGCTCCTCGGCCTTCAAGGCCCAGGAGGGGAGCTTCTGCCCGGGGAAGAGAGCTGAGTTGTGGCAACGGAGGAGCGGTTCTCCAGGGAGCGAGTCGAGATGTAGTTTTTTGTGCAAGGCGTCGTGTTGGAATTGAACAATCAACCTGTTTGCCTGCTGGCGCTCCGCTTCCCTCTCCTCCGCCGTCTGCCGTCTGCTCACACGCGCACATGCACACGCACAGAGAAAAGGATGGGGAGGATTTAGAGATTTAAAGAGAAATAGGCTAGAGTAGACTGTCTGTAGGCCTATCTATATTTAATAAATTATTTGACACGAATAACCGACGTAACAATTTCATCTACCTTATTATATTCGGCTTTTAGACTAATATAAGATTTAAATGCAAATATAATCTCCTATAATGATTTGGTAGGCTAATTTAATTAATAGGCTACATAAGGCTATAACTGAGTTAATAAATTAAATTCTGTAACTCAACAATGTTTGGAAAGGCAGTGATGTTAAAAATTATTTATCTTTGTTTAGTGGCATTCAGTTTGAATAATTTTGAACTTTAACGTTTTCACTTTTAACGTAGTTGGAATAAAGCAGTTGTTGCCGTTCATTTTCTTGCATTAATTTCTCCGACGCTTCGAGGCCTTTCGCTCCGTACCTCCACTTGGTTCTGCGGTTCTGGAACCACGTCTTGACCTGCGCGTCCGTCATCGTGAGGCTCTTGGCTAGGCAGGACCTCTCGGCGCTGGCCAGGTACTTCTGCCGGTAGAAGCGCTTTTCCAGCTCCGAGATCTGCAGTCTGGAGAAGGACGTACGGGGCTTCTTCCGCTTGGGCGGTGTGCGGTTCTGGTAAGGATGGCCGACACGGCGCACCACGGTGAAGGACGTCAAGTTGGCTGAGGGAGAGAAGAAACACGAAAGGAGAGGAGAGGAGATAAGGGAGAGGAGAGGAGCGAGGGAGGTAAGGAAAGGGGACGTGTAGTGTGTGTGTATGCGTGTGTGTGTGTGTGTGTGTGTGTGTGTGTGTGTGTGTGTGTGTGTGTGTGTGTGTGTGTGTGTGTGTGTGTGTGTGTGTGTGTGTGTGTGTGTGTGCGTGTGCGTGTGTAAAGGCGCGGCCTCTATAAGATGATCCTTGCTAGACGAGCTACTTTACGCACGAAGTTTAAAATGTTTATTTTTGCTATCAATATCAGTAAACGATAGTCCTACTTAAATATGTATAATAAATTGATCATCTTCTAAATAATATTTTAACATCAAATCAATATTTTCAAAATAGGATAGGAAATTAAATCCGGGTCCAAATATGTGTCGTCACATCAGGGACTGGATCAGGAACTATGATAATAATGTGTTTCTGTTAAAAAATATATGTAATAGTATTCTATTAAATAACATATTGTGGAAAAAAACATCCAATGCGACTATTAAAAGTAAAAGAAAATCCGATTTACACACGTAAATCGGATTTTAACCAGCCTATATTATGAGCTGAAATATGATTATGGGTCATTTCGGGTTTTACATTTTTTTTCACTCATGATTATGGTGACTTGGAAAGAGCAAAGAAATGTAAATTAAATAGTATTAGAGCGTTTTGGATATGTTTCATATTTTGGGTGAAAGACTAAACAGTTTAACTTAAAACAATTAGCCTAACCAAGAATTAACAGTTGACTTAACAGTTTAACTTAAAATGAGTAACCAAGACTTAACGGTTTAACTTAAAACAAGTAACCAAGAATAAACTGTTTAATTTCAGATTAAACGGTTCTAGACCTCATTGGATGAACGCTGAAGCCCCATTACGCACACTCTGAGCCCACAGACTAAAAGCTAACAAATTTAGAAAACGTATTCAACTGATGAACACATTCCATCTAACGACAGAACAGTTGTATTGGCGTTCATCGGTCTAAACATCGGCTACCTGCGAACCGGTCTTTGGCGAACTGCTGGCTGCTGTTCATCCAGGGGAGAAACCCCAAAGGGGACCCCACGGGGGCTCCGAGCGGCCGGTGCGCCGGAATGCGGATCACCTCTCCCGGGGTCGGGGTCAACTGGAGTCGGTACGGATGTGGTTCCTCGTACGGTAGCGTCATCCCGTGGAACGACCCGGACAGGGAGGCGAAAGGTTCGACGCGGGCAACTGCAGGGCTCGCGTGAAAGCTCCCGCCGCCGGGGAAGAGACCCAAGTCCGAGGTGGGCCCGGCGCCCCGCCTCCTCAGGAGGACATCTGCTTCCGATCCTCCACCGACTGCACCGCAACCCAGGATCTGGTCGATCCCGAAGCGGATGGTCGTTGGTTGTTGCGGCGGGCCGTTCCGTTTAGAGGCCCCTGGGCGGCCGCTGGACCCGGTGCCGGACCCCGGGTCCATCTCCACCTTCTATCCGGGGATTAACCTCTGCTGTCCGGGGTTCATCCGATGGGTAGGCGCAGGGAGGGGTCTCTCTCATTCCTGTGCGGGCTGCAGGGCTCTGGGTGCGGGCTGGGCTGGGTGCTGCCCTCGGTGCTGCGGAGACGAGCGGCTCATGCTCTGCTTGTGGCGGAGGCTCCGCTGTCTGCTCCGGTGGAGGATGAAGGATGTCTATATCTGAACGAGAAGGGAGAAGGGTTAAGGGTACACCCCCTCCCTCCCTTTCTCTCTCTCTCTCTCTCTCTCTCTCTCTCTCTCTCTCTCTCTCTCTCTCTCTCTCTCTCTCTCTCTCTCTCTCTCTCTCTCTCTCTCTCTCTCTCTCTCTCTCTCTCTCTCTCTCTCTCTCTCTCTCTCTCTCTCTCTCTCTCTCTCTTATTGCTTCTCTCTGTTTTCTTTTTCTTGCTCTCTCTCACTAACATACAAACAAACACATGCACATGGCCATCAACAGACACACACACACACACACACACACACACACACACACACACACACACACACACACACACACACACACACACACACACACACACACACACACACACACACACACACACACACACACACACACACACACACACAGACACACACACACACACGTTTCTATTTATTAATCTCGAAACACCTAATGCCAGACATACATTGACTGAATAACTTCAAATAAATCGGGGATAGGTTGAAGCTATGATTGATTTTTTTAATCATACTTTGTAAGTAAAAAATACTATTTTTATTGTTTTTCAACTTTTCGCTTCAAGAGACGATCATCATATTTTTACTGGCATTGAGCAAAGACCCATACAAATGTTTAGTTGCAGTTAGAATCGTGTATCAATATGCATTCTTATCGCATTACTCTTCAATGTTATACATGCATTAGAAAGGGCAGCCTTAATCACTCTAGTGCTGTATTAGTTTCAGGAAACTGAAACAGTGTGTTCAGTCCCATATGAGGCTATTTAGAGGAATTACTTTTTTCTTTTGGAGTGTTTAATTAGTAATTGTACTTTCATCTGTACTGCGGGTAAGGGAAAGTCATTTTATACGAGGCCTACGTTGTACAACAAGCAATACTTAAAAACATCATCAAACCTTACAAAGGACGCTGTGATGTGATGAAACGTCAGACACTCAAGGCCCTTTTAAGGGCAAACTTCCCCGTCTGACAGTTTGTAAACTATGTTAGAGATTTGACTGAAGCCCGGAAATAACCCAAATGTAGGAACATGGTAACATGCTCGCAGTGTGTTTTTATCAACATGTAGGCTTTTTAATATCGTAGTGGAGTAAATAAGAGCGAGGTTATAAACACAGCGGGGTTACCTTGTTAGGGCCGTCTCCTTTCCCCTCGTTCTGCAGTCAACGTTAGCGTCGACTCAGCGTCCCGATCGCACCGCAATAAAACACAACCACCCAAATCTTTTTCTCCTTCATGAACTCCCAGTTAGTGGCCTTTCAAAGCTTCAGACCGAGTCAGCCCCGCCATCTGAAAACCGCTGCAGAATCCACCATTTATCAAGAAACAGCTATCTTTAGAGCCGCAGCTATTGTTTGGTTTGGGAAAACTTTCCAGCTTCTTCATCGCTGCAATCCCAGACCTTCCTTTATTAGAAACCGCGGTTTACAAGGCCTGTCCAACACTTGTTTATTAAGGAGTCCTTTGAATAAATAATTTTATTATCAATTCTTTCATTATCTATCTATCTATCTATCTGTCTGTCTGTCTGTCTGTCTGTCTGTCTGTCTGTCTGTCTGTCTGTCTATCTATCTATCTATCTATCCATCTATATGTTTGTATGCATGATGTATGTATGCATGTATGTATGTATGTATGTATGTATGTATGTATGTATGTATGTATGTATGTATGTATGTATGTATGTATGTATGTATGTATGTATGTATGTATGTATGTATGTATGTATGTATGTATGTATGTATGTATGTATGTATGTATCATTATGTCTGTATGAATGTGTGCATGTCTGTTTGTCTAACTAACTGTCTTTCTATCTCTCTCCATCCATCCATCCCTCTCTCTCTCTCTCTCTCTCTCTCTCTCTCTCTCTCTCTCTCTCTCTCTCTCTCTCTCTCTCTCTCTCTCTCTCTCTCTCTCTCTCTCTCTCTCTC
Source organism: Gadus morhua (assembly GCF_902167405.1). Lineage (NCBI taxonomy): Eukaryota > Metazoa > Chordata > Actinopteri > Gadiformes > Gadidae > Gadus > Gadus morhua. Next base: position 33,049,747 of record NC_044054.1, read on the forward strand.
TCTCTCTCTCTCTCTCTCTCTATATATATATATATTCATCTCTCTATCATATCTATCGCTCCATCTCTGTCTTTCTATCATACAGATGCTTGGCCGGTTGTGAGATGGCCAGAGACCAGAGACCAGAGACCAAAGACCAGAGACCAGACCAGAGACCAGAGACCAGGGACCAGACCAGAGACCAGACCAGACCAGACCAGAGACCAGAGACCAGAGACCAGACCAGAGACCAGAGACCTGAGACCAGAGACCAGACCAGAGACCAGAGACCAGACCAGACCAGAGGCCAGAGACCAGAGACCAGAGACCAGAGACAAGAGACCAGAGATCAGAGACCAGAGACAAGAGACCAGAGACCATAGATCAGACCAGAGACCAGACCAGAGACCAGACCAGAGACCAGACCAGAGACCAGGGACCAGAGACCAGACCAGAGACCAGAGACCAGAGACCAGAGACCAGACCAGAGACCAGACCAGAGACCAGAGACCAGAGACCAGACCAGAGACCAGAGACCAGACCAGAGACCAGACCAGAGGCCAGAGACCAGAGACCAGAGACCAGAGACAAGAGACCAGAGATCAGAGACCAGAGATCAGAGACCAGAGACAAGAGACCAGACCAGAGACCAGACCAGAGACCAGACCAGAGACCAGAGACCAGACCAGAGACCAGAGACCAGAGATCAGAGACCAGAGACCATAGACCAGACCAGAGACCAGACCAGAGACAAGACCAGTGACCAGACCAGAGATCAGACCAGAGACCAGGGACCAGAGACCAGAGACCAGACAAGACCAGAGACCAGACCAAAGACCAGACCAGAGACCAGGG
>NC_044054.1:33055580-33064576 GCF_902167405.1 Gadus morhua
CATATTTCTTCTTTGTAGATTTGAATAATTTATTATTGCAGCTTAATTAAATGTATGGGTTTACTTGTTTGTTTAAACTAAATCACCTAAATAAGAAATGGAGCCTAATCACGGATTGTTGATTTGTTGTTTTTTCTCATTACAATCTTCAAATGACAAACCACCATTCTGGAAATAAGTATTTTACTTTTGCACGTCATCCTTTCTTACTGTTTTAGCAGAAAATCCAGAAATAAATAAAATCAAATAAAACATAGACGAATGACTTAAACGTGATCTGAGGACCGTAACCAAATGGCGTCTAATACAAATAATATAATAAAATTAGTATGTTATTATAGTAATATAATAATATTGAGTTTATATAATCTATATAAACTAATATTGAGTTTATATAGTCATTAACAAAGTAGGCCTACTTTGTTAATGACTTTGTGGAAACTATGTGCGCATTGTGCACGTCGAATAACTTTAGTGCATATACCTGTTTTGCATTAGACAACATATGGTAATATAGTTCAGTGAAGTATATTACACATCAGGGTTTATTATACAAATAATAAAGTAAGTAGCTCATAGCAGAGATAAACGTATAAACAGGGAGGAAGATTGATGTAGGAGATGTAGGAATAAAGGAGCTTTTAACAAGAAACTGATTTGACAACAATAACTACTCTGCCTTCCGCATTGCAGCTGAATAAATAAATCTGACAAATGATGCGTCTGTCTTCATACCGGAGCAGGAATCGTGTCTCTCTGTCTGTCTCGTTCATAAAGGCCCCGTTAGAGGGTTTATTAAAAACAGGAGAAGACCCGTGGAGGTCATGGTCCCGCTGCGTCCGAAAGGACCACTTAAAACCCATCACGTTCTGGACACGTCTAATTCATCATCCTAGTTATGAATAGATCACAATGTTTTTAAATAATAAAAGCAGCCGGTAGACTACGCACCCGGTTCAGAGTGATAAATAGCCCGGGGCCGCTGATTGGATTAGGGCTGACGACGAGATATTGCGGTCGGGATTTCCGTTGGCGTAAACTTGTAAAATATACAAGTTGTAAAATCGATTCTAATGATGGGTGATCTATCCATCTCAAATCAGAGGGAATCTGTTTGTGTGTGTGTGTGTGTGTGTGTGTGTGTGTGTGTGTGTGTGTGTGTGTGTGTGTGTGTGTGTGTGTGTGTGTGTGCGTGCGTGCGTGCGTGTGTGTGTGTGTGTGTATGTGTGTGTGTGTGTGTGTGTGTGTGTGTGTGTGTGTGTGTGGGGGGGGGGGGTGTTGGGGGGAGGGAGGGGGGGTTAGTGCGTGTGGTGTGTGGGTATAAGTGCGTGTGTGTGGGGGTGTTGGGGGGAGGGAGGGGGGGTTAGTGCGTGTGGTGTGTGGGTATAAGTGTGTGTGTGTGTGTGTGTGTGTGTGTGTGTGTGTGTGTGTGTGTGTGTGTGTGTGTGAATGTGTGTCTTTGTGTGTGGGTGGGTGATTGTGTGTGCGTGCACGTGCGTGCGTGCGGGTGTGTAATAGACGGGCCGCAGCTCACTGAAATATTTATTAGGCAAGTTCCGAGAGGAGCTTTAGGGGACGCAGGATGAATGATGAGAATGACAATGAAGATATAGATAAAACATATTCAATAATATAGAATGAAGATATCTGTCTTATCATATAGAATAGAGAGGAGGGGAATTAGAGTGGATGAGGAACACATGCTTTTAATCATAAATATATAAAATGTTTGTGTGTGTTCGTGTGTGGGTTGGCATTTTTTATTTTTTTTACTGGACTATATATTTTTTTGCGCCATGTATGAAAGATATTTCAATACGAGCTCATTTCCCTTCACGAGGAAGTCCAGCAATACTCCGTTTATGAAGCCTAAAATAAGATATAGTCACAATCGATTTAGGAGGTTTTCCTTTCAATTCTACGTTAAGCGAATTTTTTCCTTGGCGACCAAGTGATGTCATGCTTCTCTGAAAATATGTATTATGAACATGTATGAATAATACATTAATATAGCTAAATATACCCCTTGAAATACAAAACTTTACAGAAATGACTATGCTGGTAATTCTCACATAACGAGCAATATACCTGGCCGACCGACACCATTTGTTCCCTAAACTGACCACCAGATGGCGACACAACCCCATGAACGAAGCCTTCGTTAATCTGCCAACAGCTCGATGATCTGTCAGCGACGCGGTCGACGCCCACCAACCGGAACGGATTCCGGTTTCTTTCACTAGTTTCACATTGGCATATTGATTCACACGCCACATAAAACAAACAAAGACTGATGGCAGTCATGGCATCAATTTATCTAAGGAAAAAAAAGGTTTCAAGAGGCATCACAATGCAGGGGAATCGTTAGCGACTGCTGGGAAAATGTTTTCACTAACCTTAATAAAATGAGCTCACAATGGAACATGCTTTCGTTAGGAGGCCATTCATTTGTATGTATAATACATAATCCAAGGTTTGAAAAGGGTTTTGAAGTCCGTTCAAATCTGCTCCAACATTTTAACTTTCTCACTCCGGCATTCTATTCCAACTATCTTGTTACGTTAATAGATATTTTGCCGACTCATCCTCCCAGGAACGTATTGACCTAACTCTAAATGGTCTGCTAGAAAGTGGAAAATAATGGCTTACCTCACAAGTGGTTTCAGAGACAGGTCAAAGTCTCCTTAAGGGAGGGGGGGGGAACTTAGTCAACAAAGCACTTCCAGTCATGACAAATCATAAAGGTTTTGTTTGTTTATTGGATTTTATGTACAGGGAACCTAAAGTATAACACAAAAAAATAAAGCGGTACAAAACATACAAAGTCCAATTCACGATGACGGGGGGGTTCTGAGCGTATCTGGAGATCAAAACGTTGGAAACTACCACAAAGGTTTGGTACGTGATGGTAACGGAAACTACCACAAAGGTTTGGTATGTGATGGTAATTAGCTCTAAAGGGTGTGAAAGGCACAGGGAGTTTTTTTTATTTTCTTCTAATCAGACACCGTTGGGAAATTATCTCGTACAGAAGAGTCAAAGTTATACACAAGAATTAATCTGTATAAATAAGGTTTTAAGGCGGCCGGGGTGAGGCACAGAGAACTGAAGGGTGAGCGTTTCCTGAGGGAGGGAACCAAACAGAAATGTCTAGCATGCGGCATGTGAGAAATGTAAACATACCACAGAACATGCAAGTTTTCCCGACTGCCTAACCTAGTTTGAGTGACCCCTGTTAAAGGGGGTGGGACTTCCTGTGTTCCCTACGGAGATTTGATCAGGCGGCAGCGCAATGCCCTTTACAGAGGGATCAGACCCCATGCCAGCTTCCTCCCTTCCACTCAGAGGCACGCCTAACCTACTGGATCCAAACTGGCCTCTTAGCTTTTCAAAATAAAAGATACGGTTTAAAACAAAGTTAAACGCTTTTAAAAAGGCAAAACATAAAATACAAGGCTCCTGCTAAAATTGTATAAAATAACTAAACATTTTAAATGGCGGCTGGGCGGTACGGTAAGCATAAGAACACAGAAAAACAGTGTGCTTCATGTGTCGGTTCAAACTCTTGTTTAGCTGGTCGTGCCGGGGATTCGATCAGACGTACTCCTTGCTGCTGCTGGGAGGGCGGTGGGAGATGGGGTAACTGGGCTTCGACTTGCCCCGGGGGCAGGAAGCAGCCAGCATACCGCCACCGATCACGTCCAGGAAGGACCCGGCCCAGGCGATGAAGATGGCTGACCCGAACTCATACCTGGAGACGGAGAACGCAGACGAACGTCAGGGCTGGTTGAAGATAAACAACAACGGACAACCAGGAGGAACCCCGGCCTACAGCCTCGTCATGCCCTGGCCTACAGCCTCGTCATGAACCCTGACCTACAGCCTTGTCATGAACCCTGACCTACAGCCTCGTCATGCCCGTTACAATTAGCTAATTTATTTATTTATTTATTTATGCTTTTATCTAAAGCGACTTACAATGAGTGTATTTAAATCCCCAATAGAGAGACAAAGCATTTTACAGGAGAGCGAGGGCATTCAAAGGCCAGGGTTGGAGGTGGCTTCCCCTACATGTATACAGTACTACCCCTCCCTCAGTGAAGCGCGTTGGGTGCAGAGTCTCCGTCAGGCGGAGCGGGACCTACTTGGTGTTGACGGGGGTGAAGGGGTTGTAGAACTCGCGGATGATGTTGTGGGCGTACCAGGAGCAGGCGACGATGGCCGCGAGAGCTGAGGAACAACACGCAGGACGTTACAATCATGACGAGACGACTAGACAGTGCATTAGCACCCTCATCGGCAACTATGGTCTAGAAGTAACAACTACAACCCCAGATAAACCTGGCCGCACGCCCCATCAAAACTACACTCCCCTCAAACCTGGCCATAACAAAACGCAAACTACAATCAACAAAAAAAAAAAAAAAAAAGTATGTATGACAATATAAAGGACAAACCCCATAAAATAAATAAAATAAACTACAACCAGTGGTGCTACAACCCCCATCAAAACTAGACTTCGATAAAACTAGAACCAACAAAAACTACAACCCCAGGCTAAAACACGGAGCCCCCAGATCCCCCGCTCACCCCCTATCAGCAGGATGATGCCGCCGGCCATGGCGATGCGGGACTTCTTGGTCTTGTCGTCTCCGCCGCAGGTGGTGCACTTCATGCCCATGGTGGCCACGCCCAGACCGGCCCCCGTCACAATGATGCCTACGATCATGAGCGCCCGGGTGGCCTGCAGAGAGCCTGAAGACACAGCAGTTGGTTAGCTAGGGCCTTTAGCATACGTCCTTTAGCAGACAGGCCTTACATAAGTACATTTGATATAAGAAAGTGAAACAATATATCGCTGTCGGCACACACACACACACACACACACACACACACACACACACACACACACACACACACACACACACACACACACACACACACACACACACACACACACACACACACACACACACACACACACACACACACTGAGTCCGACTGCGGGCTACACCAGTCTTTAAGATCATTTATCAGATCTCATTGTGACTTATTTTAGATACAGATCATTAAGGATGTAACCCTAACCCTAAAGGTTAATACACTGGGAATCGAACCCAGTGCCTTTAGGGTGGTCCCCAAGACAACACTAGCCAGCCTCCAGTATTTTGGTAAAAACAAATACTGTTGGCGTTTTCAAATGTAAAAAAAACACCAGATACCCTTCAAGAGGGGCGAATAGTGCCGGCCCTGAGAGGGAATGAGGCAGGAATGTGAGGCTGTACAATACAGTAGCTTGGTTATTGATTGATACCGCTGGCACCATCTACAGAGAGATGGGGGGGGGAAGAAAGAAAGAAAGAAATAAAGAGAGAAAGAGCGAGAGAGACTCCCAGCAGGGGCGAGCGACTGCCAGGGAGAACAGTGGTTCCTAGAGTCTCCAGGCAACACCCTCTACACACCAGCCACAGAAACCAGTTTCATAGGGAGAGTGGGGAGGCGGGGGAGGAGAATGAAACTCGGGGGAGGGAGGCGGTGTGATGTCAGCCTGAACCGGTCTAACCAGGTGTCGCATTTCACCTGAGAGGAAGGCACTCCTTAGGAGTCCATCTCCCTGCAGGTGGAAGTCTGAGCGGAAACACTGCTGCTGCTAAACGCTGAGTTCTGACTCAATTAGAAGTTCATGTAAGCAGTTTGGTACTCCATGTAACCAGGCCACCACAACATGAAGAACCACTCACGTGCACAACAACTCCATTGTTTGTCTAGGAGGCTTTGATGCACATCCACCCGAGCGTCCGTACAGCAGCCGGCAGTGGTGGAGGAATGACCGGGCCTTGCGTACCAACTCATTGGATCACTTCTGTAATCACACAGCTATCAAAGCTGGCTTGTTTTCATGTTTGCAGAGTTGATAAGGCCTATTTTGGCACAGATATCTTATCAAATGTTTGGATAAATCAAACAAAAGGCTAATTAAATAAACGCTTCGCTGGGAATTGGAGCTGGATGCCCATCGAGGGTAGCTAAACACAACCTGGTCTACATAACGACTAATTATTGAATACATACACCTCACAAAACACCCTTTCATCTGAGGTTGTTTTTTTTTCATTCAGAAAGGAGTGGTCGTCTTGCGCATTCAACAATGACTGGAGATACACATGGACACTAAGAATTAGGACGCCATCCCAGTGGTTGGGGTTGGTGGGGGTTAGTCCGGTTAGTGTGAGAGGGGGAACTGAAGGAAACAATGTCCTCATTGTCTTAATAATTGACTAAGTGTGAAATAAAAGTCCCCTGTAAAATCCGAGGTGGTTTCGACTTCATATTGCATCAATTTTATAACCTTTGGGTTTGGTGACTCAGCCTCATATTCAGGCCACTGATGTGACGGTAAACAAACCTTGTTGTGACAACTTTAGACGACGGAAAAAATGAAAAGGTAAACTTTAGACGCCGGAGGCGCTAAAGTACCAGGTGCATGCGGAAGTAGAGACCCTCAGTGTGAGGAACTAATCATCTACCAACATCTGGTCAGGGGAAAGCAGACCGCGTTGGAAAGAAGACAAAGAGGGAGGTGGCAAAATAAAGTGCACCTTGTTTATGTTAAATGAACTAATGTAGACAATCAAATCCGTTCAACGGTCCCACGATTCAATCTGCCAAATGTACTTTTTTAAATACACACAGATTTGTTAAAGTGTTGTCAAGATGTGTAGGTCAAAGTTCGTCGAAAGAAGCCCATAAACGGAGCTACTTGGAGAGATAAGGCTGGTTTAAACACTTGTTGGAATCGGACAGCTAGGAGGGGGTAGGCCACCAGGGGGCCAGCAGTACGCCACAGGCTCACGGGCCTCTCCGGGGTTTGGGCGCCAATGGCGAAATAAACGCAACGCGTAACGAACGCCTAAAAGTCATGTTGGACACTTACTGTCAAGCTGCAGGATGGAGTCGTACGCCTTGCACTGGATCTGACCCGTGCTCTGGAAGGCGCACGTCATCCAGAGTCCGGAGTACATGGAGATGGCCGTGATGATGTTGTCCCCGACGTACGCGGACATCTTCCACTGGGGCAGGATAGTGCCGATGATGAGTCCGATCAGCCCAAGGAGCGAAAGGGCGAAGCCCAGGATCTGCAGGCCCGAGTTGGCCATGGCGAGCCTTCAGAAAGGAGTCGGAAAGAGGTGCGACGGAGAGAATCCACCTGCCGAAGAGTCTGCGCAGGAAATCTGAAGGTGAGTGGATTACGCGGCTTTCCTAAAGCGATCGGTGTGTGTTACTCTGTCCTTGTGGTCAAATTCGCTGATCTAGTAACTTGTGAAGTTGTTGGAGAGATGTTGACTATTCGCTCCGTAATTGAGAGATCTCTATTTGAGGCGCACCTGTTGTCCGACCGCACCTTGAATGAGGAGGGATTAGCGTGAACGAGCTTTTTTAGGCAGTTTCTGTTGCGGAGGGGGCGGGGACGCGCACGTAGTATCGACTCATCTGCGTCGTCTCCTCGTGATCGACGGTTTCAGGACGTTGCCCTCAGTCACCCACAGGTACACGCCCATAACAGTGTGTGTGTGTGTGTGTGTGTGTGTGTGTGTGTGTGTGTGTGTGTGTGTGTGTGTGTGTGTGTGTGTGTGTGTGTGTGTGTGTGTGTGTGTGTGTGTGTGTGTGTGTGTGTGTGTGTGTGTGTGTGTGTGTGTGTGTGTGTGCAGGGCCGTGTGTGTGCAGGGCCAAATCCTGGGCCCCTATACTATAGGTATAGCTGATGGACCCCCCTGCGCCCTTCTCCCCCCCAGGTTGTTGACGGGGGGGGGGGGGGGGTTGGTCCGGAGCGATTGTTGAGGGGGGGGGGGGGGGGGGGGGGGGGGGGGGGGGGGGGGGGGGGGGGGGGAAGCGATTGTTGACGGGGGGGGGAAGCAATTGTTGACGGGGGGGGGGAGGGGTAAAGAAAAATAAAAAGGTAAAATAATTTTTTTTTTTTTTTTTTTGGTCATGGGCCCCCCCTCTGCCTTGGGCCCCCCCACAACTGTCCCCTTTGTCCCCGCAGTCCGACGGCCCTGTGTGTGTGTGTGTGTGTGTGTGTGTGTGTGTGTGTGTGTGTGTGTGTGTGTGTGTGTGTGTGTGTGTGTGTGTGTGTGTGTGTGTGTGTGGCGTGTGTGTGTGTGCGCGTGCAGGTTAGGTCAGGACAGTAATTTTGGGCACCAGAAAAAAAGTTCCCACTCCTTAGGCTCATTAGACCTTCGAGGAAGATTTAAATCCAAACACAAGACTTAGCTGAAACCAGCTTTAGATTGATTCAGTTTCTGTGTAAATCACAACATTAAAACACGTGATCCACCTCAATAATTGACTTGATGAACTAATTGTTGACTAACAGGTAGAGGGTTAAGTAACCTATACTGAACATGAGAAGTCAATGAACAACGTTTGAAAACCCTCCATTGTTTAGTGAGCTTATTTTTAAGGTGTGATTTCTGATCTGAACTGATAAGAAAATGACATGATGGAAATTAGATTAAAAACACCTATCACACAACTCATCCAAGCGTCAACAATATCAGTTTTGGTCATTGTAAGGTGGCGTGTGGCCTTAATAATGAATATAAATATTGTTTAAACTCCAGCTGATTGGCCTCATAACTTTGCTTCATCTTGACAGATGTGTCTAAGGATATTAATATTATCTATTATTTTGTTACTGGTAATCTGTTTGAAATGAGGGAAGGAGATGAATGTGACACATGAACAAAATATATATGTTCATATTCATATTCTTCTTTGTCCAGCAAAACAAATATGTCTGCCTGTGCACAGACTGAAACCTTGTGTTCCAATAAGTACATTTCAAACGTACCTACGAACGCTCTCACACACACTCTCTCTCTCTCTCTCTCTCTCTCTCTCTCTCTCTCTCTCTCTCTCTCTCTCTCTCTCTCTCTCTCTTCTCCTCCCTCTCTCCTCTCTCCTCTTCTCGTCTCTCTCCTCTCTCTTCTCTCTTC
>NC_044054.1:33064676-33082176 GCF_902167405.1 Gadus morhua
GGGGTCCAGTGTGCTCCTGATACCGTCCGGCCACGCTGCGGTACGGCGCAGCCCTTTGTTTGTAGCACTTCAGTCTCGTTGTGAGCTGTGCTCGTTCTCAGCTTCCCCCTCTGGATGAAAGCATCTGGCTAAATGAATAAAAAGCCAGCTTCCCCTGGCTCGGCAGAAGATACTCTCAGGGAAAAATCGGGAAAACAATCAAACGTTGACCTCTGCCCTGCCAGATAGTGGCCCTGACGTGCACGGGCCGAGTTAAAGATGAGGAGGTCTTTGGAGGAGCCTGCTAGATAAACAGTAGCGCTAATGAGGTCCAAACTACCTCCGGGTGGAGGTCATACTCATGTGGCCCTCGCCTGGCTCTAATGATCAATCTAAGTGCAGGGTGGTGGTGGTGGTGGTGGTGGTGGTGGTGGTGGTGGAGCCTAATTGTTTAAGGGTGCTGGCCGAGGTGTGCTGGAATACAATATCACCATAATCAATCACAGAGCCATGTGGCCCCTGCACCTCCTCCAGATCCTATCTTCCAAGGAGCCGATGGGGAAATAAAACCCTTCAGTTTGACCTTCATTGAGTATTGGGAGCATCAAAGGTGTGCATCTCGCTGTAATCGGAGGTACTTAGGGTCTTCTAGCTCTATGAGTGGTGGCCAGATAGAAGGGTTGTTTATAATTGGACTACTGGTCTAATGCTCTGGATTGCTACGATATTGGTTCTGTTAGCATTTACAGAATAAAGCCTATTTCAGATTTTCCAGGGATGCATGCAATTCAGATAAATGCTGATTAGACATAAGGCCAATTTCACGATGTAATCAAATATAAGACTATCATCAGCGTATAAATGCATTTCATATATCACAGTGTAATCACAGTGCTTTTAGAAATCCCTGCGACTGAAGGGAGAAAGAAGGACCCGAAAGCAAAGTGTTCAGCCTCCATCCTCACGGCCCAGTACAAACCCTGCTCCTCCACCAACCCCAGCGTGTTGCTGCGGACAAATCAAAGTTGAAGCCAGCAGGCTCAAATGTCAGTCAGTCACAATAAATGTCAATAACCATTTTTAATAGACCACTAGAGAGTGTCGCGTCGTGCCAGCTCCTGAGGCAGAGGTCGCCCGGAGAATGAAAGCAGACCCTCAGTCTATTGTTGTGCACACCGGGCTTATTTTTAGAAAGGGTTTGTGTCATTCGAGGATGATTCCAAACAAGCGAGCCAGTCTGTCACTCACTAAATAAACCATGGGAGGGCCGAGGGGATGGAGGTGATGGAGGGTGAACGCCGGGGCTGAATGTTTCATGAGCGCCGCTCCCTGCTGACTACTTTGCGTTCATTTAGGAAATATAAAAGATTATCTGTGGACCGCTTCCCCCTCCTCTCGGCCGCTCGTCGGCTCAGCGGAGCACCTCCTCCTCCTCTTCCTCCTCCTCGTGTTGACGAGCTCTAAGCTGTCTCCTGAGGTCAGACGCTCCTTCCCACGACGGCTCCTCCCCCACACAGGAGGAGGGGGGGAGGAGGGAAGAGGGGGGAGGAAGGGAGGAGGGAGTCAGGAGGGAAGAGGAGGGAGGAGGGAGTCAGGGGGGAGGGAGCGAAGGAGTCAGGAGTCAGGAGGGGAGGAACTGGACCCAGTAGAAGTAGGAACTGGACCCAGTCTACAGGGCCCAGTCTACAGGGCCCAGTCTACAGGGCCCAGTCTACAGGGCCCAGGCTACAGGGCCCAGTCTACAGGGCCCAGGCTACAGGGCCCAGTCTACAGGGCCCAGTCTACAGGGCCCAGTCTACAGGGCCCAGTCTACAGGGCCCAGTCTACAGGGCGCTGTCGAGGGCCCCTGCGTCCCCTCACTCTCTATGGGTTGATGATAATGAGGGCGATAAAACGTTGATGAGGGGCGGTTTAGCAGGCTGGGTGTTTGGCCCCCAGGGGGCCCACAGTGGGTTCCTCCTACTCAATACCGCCTCCGCACAACCGCTGCCCTCTAACAGCACAGCGTCCCTGGAGAGGGAGAGGGAGGGAGGGAGGGAGGTAGGGGGAGAGAGAGAGAGAGAGAGAGAGAGAGAGAGAGGGAGAGAGAGGGAGAGGGAGAGGGAGAAGGAGAGAGAGAGAGAGGGGCCATGCAGGGGTTGAGATGTTATTCCCACTGGACCCTTTCCCATAAGGGCAAAAGCAGGGTCAAGGATTTAGTCAAACAACAGAGGCTCTCTTAGGTCTGAGCCTGGCTCTCTCACTCTCTCTCTGTCTCTCTCTAACTCAATCTATCTATGTCTCTATCGGTTTCTTTATGTCTCTCTCTCTCTGTCTCTCTCTTGCTCTCTCCCTCTGTCTCTATCTGTTTCTTTATGTCTCTCTCTCTCCTGTATCTCTCTTACTCTCTCCCTCTGTCTCTATCTGTTTCTTTATGTCTCTCTCTCCCGTCTCTCTCTGGGCCTCTCCCTCTCTCTCTCCTACACTGTCTGCGGTCTCTCATCCTCTCCTCATTTGATCTGTTCCTCCCATCCTGCTTCCGTCCGTTGACCCGCCAATCGGCTCCTCTGTATTCTCCTTCCTGTCCCGCCCCGCCGTTGTCCCGCCCCCCTGCCTCCTGTTACGTTTCATTCTCTCCTGAGTTATTTGGGCTCCCATCCACCTGACGACACAAGCATCACCCAATCAGGGAGCAGCTTTCATGACTGGGACTGCTGTCGCAAACGAGGGAGAGAATGTACATGATACAGAGGAGAGGAGAGGGGAAGAGAGAGGAGGGGATAGGAGAGAGGACAGGGGAGGAGAGGGGAGAGGAGAGGAGAGGAGAGGAGAGGAGAGGGGAGGGGAGAGGAGAGGAGAGGAGAGGGGAGGGGAGGAGAGGAAGGGGGAGGGGAAGAAAGAGGAGAGGAGGAGAGAGAAGAGGGGGACAGAAGAGGGGAAGGAGGAGGGAGGAGAGGAGAGAGAAAGTGGGAGGGAGGAGTGAGGAGAGGAGAGAAGTGAGCGAACAAGGAAAGGAAGGAGGAGAAGAAATGAGTGAGGAGACGATTGAGAGAAAAGCGAGGGAGGAAGAGAGTGAGGGGAGAGAGGTGTGAGCTGAAGAAGAGTGAGGAGCCATCAGGAAGGAAGAGAGACCAGTTAGGAGAGGAGAAATGAGTATGTAGAGGAGAAATTAGGGGATGGAGGAGTGAACATGGAACACGGAAGTGAAAAGGATGCAGGAGTGAGGAAGTAGAGGAGAGAATGGAGTTGAGGAGTGAGCGGGGATGACAGGAGTGAACAGAAAATATAATAGTGAGCAAGGAGAAGAGCGGGCAGGGAGGTGTGTCACGTGATACCAGGGAAGAGGAGTGATTAAGGGGTAAGGAGTGAACTAGAAGGAGAAAAGTGAGCAGGATGACATGAGAGTCATGGGCAAGAGTGAGCAGCAAGAGTGAAGAGGGGGTCAGTGAGGGGAGGAGAGGATGGGGGGGGAGATGTGAACAGGGAAAGAGTGACCTTAAAGGACTGACGTGAGGAGTGAGACAGGAGTGAGCAGGAAGGAAATGAGTAAACATGAGGGAGAAGGGGAGGGGGGAGAGTAGTGAGCAGTGAGGACAGTAGTGAACAAGGAAAGGAGGAGGGAGGACAGTAGTGAACAAGGAGAGAAGAGGACAGTAGTGAACAAGGAGAGGAGAAGAGGACAGTAGTGAACAAGGAGAGGAGGAGGGAGGACAGTAGTGAGCAGTGAGGACAGTAGTGAACAAGGAGAGGAGAAGAGGACAGTAGTGAACGAGGAGAGGAGAGAGGAGGACAGAAGTGAACAAGGAGAAGAGGAAAGGACAGTAGTGAACGAAAAGAGGAGAAGAGGACAGTAGTGAATGAGGGAGGAGAGAGGAGGGAGGACAGTAGTGAACAAGGAGAGGAGAAGAGGACAGTGGTGAACAAGGAGAGGAGGAGAGGACAGTAGTGAACGAGGGAGGAGAGAGGAGGGAGGACAGTAGTGAACAAGGAGAGGAGAAGAGCACAGTGGTGAACAAGGAGAGGAGGAGAGGACAGTGGTGAACCAGGGAGGAGACAGGAGGGGTTGTGAGGGCAGCAGTGAGATGTGAGCGTTGATGACAGTGTGCGTTGGAGGGAGCAGCACATCCAGACGTCCCTCCTGTAGCGCTGCCCTGGCCGCACGCAGCCCGTCAGGAGGAGTGAGGCCGACGTCTCGGTGAGAGCTCCGTCTCTCACTCCGTCTCTCACTCCCCCGCCTGGGGAGACGTCCCCGCCGCACCCCGGCACTAGGTTAGATATTAACATCAGCTTTGATTCGGTTCAAATTTATGTTCTCCGCGAATCCATCGTGTTGAAGCGTCACACCGGCGCCGTCCCGGTGAGTTACGCTCCGGGAGAAAAGGCGTCATAAATCGTACCTCCGACTTATTGTCTGAATTAAATTATGACACACACACACACACACACACACACACACACACACACACACACACACACACACACACACACACACACACACACACACACACACACACACACACACACACACACACACACACAACCCCGGTTGTAACTTTGATATTGAGAACATCCCGGGCGTGCTGATATGAGTGTCCCCGGGGGTTAGTGACGGGGCGGCGGCGAGGATATCAGCGTTTGTTCAGCCAACAAGCGGCGCCAGGAGCGGGCAGCTTAACGACCAGCAGCCATCCATCACCAGCGGCTCGCGCTCCGCTTAATGTATTGGATGTTGGTCCTGCATCCAGACAACGGCCGAGCAGGAGCAGCTAACGCAGCATCACGCTGTGTGTGCGCCCCATTAGCGCCGCCACCCAGACCGGCCCACACGCCATGTTGACTCATAAACATGGGCCTCCTTGATGCGTCTGCGACTGTGTGGACGTGAGAACGAGAGGCTTTCTGATAGAGCGACATCCTGTTAGGGTCAAGTTCTGTGTGAGATCCCCGTTGGCAGCAGATGTACATGTAGGCGAGGGGACCGTACAATGTCCTGCTTCTTAAAGACCTCTGCATGAATTAACGGTCTGGTCTATAATAGAACAATTACGAAAGGCAGAGTCATTTATCAGCAGATTTTCTCTTATAAACGCTTTCAATTTTGAATGGCGCTGGTTGCATTTCCGGGGTAGTTCGCTTTGGATAAAAGCGTCTGCTAAAAACCCTAAATGTAAATTTAGTTCCCAAAGTATCCTGGCCGTTTTGAGCTTGATGCCATGTCTGTACAGTACAATATTTTACCCCAGTCTCCCATCTGGGATTACTGAAGTAGCATCACATCGTGTCTGAGGTTGTCAGAACTCCTGGCCTCGTGCCAGAGGCTCAGACTGTGTTTACTCCATTATTAGCTGAGAACTTGTTAATGAGTAGCTTTAGTTAGTGTGCCTTGTCGCCGGTGTTCCATAAAGCGGGCGATTCAGCGCTAGCATGAAGGAATGTCATCGGCTGTAACGTAATCTAGTGCGACTCCCCTCCCATTAGCGGTGTCGTCTTACAGTGAGCGGAACAACCGCTGAACACCGTGTGAACACATCAACGCAATTCTCCCGACATTCACAGAAAAGCCTGCTTCTGCTTTCCTCTCTCTCCTTTCTTGTGCGTACCTCCCCCCCCCCCCCCACGGTTAGCGTCGGTTATACCTCTCAAGGTTTGGCACCGACATTCATCATCGCTACGACGACGGTGAGTGACAGGGAGCTGTGAATCCAGGGCAGTAGAATGAGGCGCACGCCTGAACGCCCCCCCCCTGGAGACCCCCCCCCCCCCCCCCCCTGCGCCCCAGAGACGCTGCCTAGCGACGGGACGGGACACGGGTGGGGGAGGGGGGCCTCGTCTCCGCGCACGCCGAGATAGGGTCGCGCTGCCGGTCATGTGACGCGTGTCCGGTGGTGGCGTGTCATGTGACGCGTGTCAGGTGGTCGCGTGCGTGTCCTGGGGGGTCAGGGGTTGGATTCCCCGACAGGGGGCGGCCCAGGCGAGGGCCCGTGTGGACACTGTCGTGGGACTGGATGAGCGGCGCCGTGTTATACGATCAGAGAGGACGGATCCCAGATGGGACAGCCGAGTGTCGGAGCGTGTCGCCGATTCGAAACGTATTCTACCTCTGTGGCTCGTTGAACATAATTAATAACGTATAGGGTAGGTGGCGTGGTAGGGGATGAGGTGTGAGACACTAACGCACAAACGCACATTAGATATCCTATGTCAACGCAACATGTGATTATTGAAATCAATTCACCTTAACATCCTCTATAAATCACAACCACCTCGAACCCATAATAAGATGTAATAATAAGATAATAAGACCTGTAATGAACTGAAGGATCATTTCCCACATGTGTCCTGCTTTCCCATTCACCCTTCAGTGGACGTGTTTCACGGTAAAGCCAGCGTGATACAAACTGTGGATTCAGCATCTCTCTGACCTTAAAGGACGAGTCGTGTCGCGGTGATTAAACCGGGATTGATACAACCAAGGTATTATATTGGTTCTACCAATGACAAATTATATTGGGAACAGATTTATCGTTTTCGTGAATGAGACTTTTACGATGGGGGGGGGTATGAGATAATTTGCTGTGATGTTTATTCTCCTGCGCTTGTTGGAGACAATGTGGCCCAGTGAAGCTCGCCCTCAACGTTTGAGGGAAGCAGAAGGTCATGGGCTCAAACCCAGTCAGTCAGTTACCTTTGATAGCTCTCTGCCCTCACTCCCATCCAACGCTTCGGATAAAAGCCTCTGCTAAATGGTGAGCTGTGATTTTAAAATCCTAAGTATGTTTATACTCAGCGTGTTGGGGCAGCCTAGTTCTGGTGATGCCAGAATGAAGCGTTTCGCTGGTTGAATCACCCAGACAGTGTTGACTAACCGCCGCGTTGCCCGTCCTCGGGTAGGGTCAGGATTAGGGTTAGGTATTAATATCCTCAGCATGCAGATAAGGACGGGCAGCGCGGGCTAGTGGTAAGGCTCCCGGTTTGAAGGTTCAGGGTTCAATGACCCCCCACGTCCACAGCCCACCTGTTGGCCTCCTTGAGCAAGATACCCCCTCACCTCCACCTACCTCAGGGAGGGAGGGAGGGAGACAGGGGGAGGGAGACGGATAGGAGGGAGAGAGACGATGAAAGCTAGCTGACGTTGATTCAAACCTGAGAAACAGAATCTGTCCAGTAACTGAAGTGAGAGGAGTTGATTGAGGAAGTGAAGGACAGCGATGTAAAGAGGTAGTAAAGTACAGAGCTGATTTCATGCGGACATTGTGCTGGAGAATATGCGGTTGTGCCCCCTAGAGCAACAGCAGAACGGGGAGGAGGGGTGCGATTCATCTCCAACACGACCCCAACCAGAGGCTGTTACCCCGGGAGTTAAGAAACCAAAGTGTTCCGCGTTCTCCTTCCCTCGGATCAGGAAGAGGCGCCGCGAGGGACTCATGCTAACAGCTATCGTGCTAGCGACTACCGTCAAGTTCAGATGCTCCCCGCCACCGTCACATGGGCTGGGGGGGGGGGGGTTTGTTTGGTTGTTGCCGCGGCAACAACCAAACAAACTAGGGGTGTAACGGTACACATTTGTACCGAACCGTCACGGTACAGGCACTTCGGAGCGGTTACAGATGTGCACCGCGGTACGTAAATGTGGCGTACATAGCGGGCAACGATCGTCGAATAGTCGAAGTCACGTAGAACATCGAATAATGAATGTGACTGTCGTTGTTTATTACACAGCCCTTCTCAATGCTGGTGAACGCTCCGTTGACTTGCATGGGCCTTCAAAACTTCCGGTGGTGAATAGCGTCCTCGGTTGCTATGCAACGTCAACGTCTTTGGCGGATTATTTCCGATCAACACTACGAATGCTGGTAACAAATAAATTGTAAAAAGACACACCGTGTGAAGTTATATTTTTGACGTGTTCACCGTCATATGCAGGCTGTATTCAGTAAAATAAATAAATAAATAGCGATCCTGTTTGCCTAAGCCCACGATGAAATAATTGTGACGTTGAATGTTGATTGCACAGTTGTTGAAATAGAGAGATTGATTCCATACAAATCATAAAAGCCTCTCCCTGTGTCATTGTGTGTGTGCGTGCATCCGAGGTGCGTGCGTGCGGGGTTCTCGCGATTTTCGAATATTATTCGAATACTACTTAGAACATCAGCGAATATCAAATAGTATTTTTGCAAGAAATGCACATCCCTAGCACACGCATTGGAAAAGGCACCACCCAGGTGTTACTATCACTGTTGCTGTGGAAAAAAAAACGAGCTGTGCGAACCGAGCTCACACACTAACAACAACCCCTGTCGGGGAATTCAGAAATGCAAATGCCATAACCAAGTTTATTGGTGGTTTCATTGCTGCTGATCTACGGCCATTCTCCGTTGTTGACAAACAAGCAGTTTTTTTTAATTTCCCCCTTAACTATGAACTGTACTGTACCGTACCGTGACTTAACAACCGAGGTAGGTACCGAACCGCGACTTTTGTGTACCGTTACACGCCTAAAACAAACCCAAACAACTTTTCCCAGAGTTATCAACGACCCGATCGTTGCTATCCCCTCTGATCGGCACTGTGCGGTCAACACTAAATAAAGACAATGAGCGGGGGGGGGGGGGGGGGGGTCCACACTAAAGACAATGAGCGGCGGCACTCCGGAGCCGGGCGGGGGGGGCGGGGGGGGGCGGGGGGGGGGGGGGTCCACACTGAGGGGCTTGCTGCAGTGAAGCGAGCCGCAGTGAAGACAAAGTGCAGAGCTCCGGAGCCGCGGCCACGGCGGTTTATCTCTGATCGGGGCTGGAGCGCGGGAGCTCTGCGTCAGTCATGGTTATGCAAATAACGTTTATCTGGCATGATTTGTTAGCGTACGGCTCTGGACCGGGCTCGCTACTCTGTGGCTAGCTCCCGATCTCGGCCACATCTCTCTCTCTCTCTCTCTCTCTCTCTCTCTCTCTCTCTCTCTCTCTCTCTCTCTCTCTCTCTCTCTCTCTCTTTCTCTTTCTCTTTCTCTTTCTCTCTCTCTCTCTCTCTCTCTCCCTCTCTCTATCCCTCTCTCTCTCTCTCTTTCTCTCTCCCTCTCTCTCTCTCTCTCTCTCTCTCTCTCTCTCTCTCTCTCTCGCTCTCGCTCTCTCTCCCCGTCTCTTGCTGGGCTGCTCTTGATAAGGTTGCAGGTAATTACTAGGGGGGGGTGGGGCTTGCTTCACTGAGCAACCAAGGACATCTCTGGTTGTGCATCGACTGAAGACCCACCAAACGACCTGGGGTTTTCCTCTGCCTTTTAGAATCAGGACTCCCCTTCTCTCTGTGTTTGTCTCTGCTCTCGCTCTCCGTGTCGATGTATTCCTCTCTCTCTCTCCCCCCCCCTCTCTCTCTCTCTCTCTCTCTCTCCCTCTCTCTCTCTCTCTCTCTCTCTCTCTCTCTCTCTCTCTCGCTCTCTCTCTCTCTCTCTCTCCTTTTTTCTCCGTCTCTCTCTCCGTGCATGCTCCTTTTGCAGCCAGCCAAGCGTGCACGTGTGTGTACCGTGCACCCCCTTTTGAAGGAGCTTTGAATGCACATGCACGCATGTGTATCCGTGCACAAATGTGTCTATTTGCAAGCACATACACTTACTTTTTTTTTACTTTGCACACATGTGCACACATGACTGTGTTATTTGAGTGTGTGCGTCTGTGTGTGAGTATGCGTGTGTGTGTGTGTGTGTGAGTGTGAGTGTGTGTGTGTGTGTGTGTGTGTGTGAGTGAGTGTATGCGTGTTTGTGTGTTTGTGTGACAGTGTGAGTGTGTGTGTGTTTGTGTGTGTGTGTGCGTATGTGTGTGTGTGTGTGTGTGTGTGTGGCAGTGTGAGTGTGTGTCTGTTTGTGTGTGAGTGTGTACATCAGTGTGCGTGTGTGAGTGTGTCTATGTGTGAGTGAGAATGCGTGTGTGAGTTTGTGTGTGAGTGTGTGCATCAGTGTGCGTGTGTGAGTGTGTTTATGTGTGTGTGTGTGAGTGTGTGTGTGTTTGTGTGTGAGTGTGTGTTTGTGTCTGTGTACATCAGTGTGCGTGTGACAGTGTGAGTGTGTGTGAGAGCTCTCGTCGTCTCCTAATAAAAGGAGAACCAGGTTTACTCTCTCTGCTCTCTAAATGGGCCAGGCGCTCTGGAGTGCGGCTAGCAATTATCAACCTTGTGAGGAATCCATGGGAGGGAGGGAGGGAGGGAGGGAGGGAGGGAGGAGAGGAGGGAGATGAAGGGGAGGCAGAGGGAGAGGAGGAGGAGGAGGAGGAGGAGGAGGAGGAGGATTGAACGGGAGGAAGAGAGATGATGAAAGCTAGTTAACAGTAGGAGTCAACGCTGAGGAATAGAATGTGTCCTGAAACTAAAGCGGGTTGAGGGAGGGGTGGAGATTTAGGGGGAAGAAAAGCTTTAGATGTGCTAGTTAAGACAGAGAGAGAGAGAGAGAGAGAGAGAGAGAGAGAGAGAGAGAGAGAGAGAGAGAGAGATTAGAGAGCAAGAGAGAAAGATTAGAGAGTGAGAGAGAGAGAGATGACAGAGATGGAGAGACCGTGAGACGGAACAGGACAGAGAGAGAGAGCTACAGTTATTAAAGGAGAATAATGTGCGGCAGATGCTGCCAGTTTATCGTTGTTCTTTGTTTAAACATAGTGGGCTTGTTGAGCAGCATGCTCGTTCAGATCGGCCTTCAGAGTACGCTATTATGCTAACTACGGTAACATGTCCCCTAACACGACATGTTTCCTTCGATCCTGATGACAATCACCAACGATTTCCAACCATCCTATTATGATAAGCCCACGGCAACCAGGCAATCCCAACATTCTGAGTATAATCATACTGGTGACTTTAAATCACCGCTCATCGTTCAGCTGAGGCTTGTATCCGAAGCGTGGGCTGGGAGTGAGGGCAGAGAACTATCAAAACAAACGGACTGACTCCCCCAACGTCGTGCCTACCCGCCGGTCGGGCTTTGAACCCAGGACCTTCTCTTTCTCTCAGACGTTGAGGGCTGGCCTCACTGAGCCAGGGCCAGCGGAGGAGGATCCATCCCCAGACAACACGTCCAGCAGACAAGGCCAGCCAAAGGGACTCGAGCCTTCTGCGTACCGGTGGGTGAGACGTGGCGCAGGTCACACAGAGTCCATTCATATCTAATGCATCGCGGCGTCGCCGAAGGCTTTGTGTTGCATCCGGAGCCCTGAGAGCCCAACGCTTCTGACACTTAATGGAGCTGACCTCGCAGAACGCTCAGCTGAGTGCTACAAACCAGTGCTGAGAACACACTCGTACTGATCATCAGAATGCAGGAGGCACCCCAGTGAATTCGAATCAGATTCAAGATGATGGCACTGGCCTACAAGGCAGTCAAAGGAACTGCCCCTGCCTACCTCCAAGCGTTGGTCAGGCCACACACCCCAGGTCGATCGCTCCGCTCAGCGTCCTCAGCTGGACGTCTGGTACCGCCGTCGCTAAGAGCGAGCAAAGGTCGATCATCACCCTTCTCTGTTTTGGCACCGCCGTGGTGGAACGAGCTTCCAGTCTCAACACTCAAGACTCAGAGTTTAGAGGTCAACCTGACTCTGCATCGCCTCCCTCCTAGCCTCGGGGCGCGGAATCTCACGTGTCACTAGGGCTGGGCGATTAATCTGAGTTTGATCGCAATTTCGATTTTAGCGTCAAATGATCACAAAACAAGTATAATCGAGTTTTCATTTTATTTATAGAACAGCTGGATACATTTCTCTTTTTGACCATTTTGTGTATTTCTTTAAGGCGAAATTACAAAGTTCCCAGTTGCAAAGTGTTTTTGGGGATAGACATGCTGAATAAATAGATCATGTTTTCCAATTCAAAAATAATCGTCACAATAATCGTGATTTCAATCTCGACCAAAATACTCGAAAAAATACTCTGATTTTTTCCATAATCGGGCAGCCCTGCTTGTAACCCGGGTGCATTGGGTATCAAACCCAAGACCATCTGTCCATCCAGCCACCGTCCTGATGTCTGCCGACATCCACTCCCCATCAGGAGATCGTCGACCGGGCGTCACCACCGTCCTATCAGCTGGAGACGCGCTGATCATCTCGTATTAACCCGCTGACGAGAGACATGTGGGCAAGCACTGCACACCCCTAATCCCCCCGCCCGCTGCCCGGCGCCCGGTCGTCAGGTTTGTTGCCACGTCTCATTAGCGGCAGGACGTGAGGTGAGTCACGCCGCCTCACGTCGTCTGCTCCGGCGGAGAGCGGGGGATTTACGGCGCCGCCTCTCGAGGCCGGCCCCCTCTGAACGCTCTCCGCCCAACGTGACGTCGACACACAGCGCCACGTGGTGCCGCCATTTTGTTTCTCTGACATCAGACCGGTGCTTGGTGAGAGTCCGTTTGTTGACATTAGCGTTGATGAAGAATCAACGCTTAGCTTAGCTTTGGCTAAATGCGACGGCGGTTGTGGTGCGATTGCTTAGCGCCAAAACACACAAACAGATACACACAGACACACACAGACACACACAGAGACAAATACACATGCACAGACACACACACACACACTCACAGACACGTCACACACACACACGCACACACAAACAGACACACACACACACACACACACAGACACAGACAAACACAAACACACACAGAGACAAATACAGAATACACACACACACACACAGACGCAGACACACACACACACACACACACACACACACACACACACACAGACACACACAAGACGCAGACACGCAAACAGAGACAAATCCAGATATACAGAAACACACATACACACACACACACACACACACACACACACACACACACACACACACACACACACACACACACACACAGACACATACACAGACAGACACAGACAAACACAAACACACACAGAGACAAATACACACACACGCACACACACACACACACAGACACATACACAGACAGACACAGACAAACACAAACACACACAGAGACAAATACACACACACACACACACACACACACACACACACACACACACACACACACACACACACACACACACACACACACACACACACACACACACACACACACAGACCCCCCTGAGACTTTCCCAACACCTCCGTAGATTCGACCCTCATCCAGTTCCCACCAACTCGATGTCTGCCTACAGCAAAACAAACCGGCGTCTCCACGGCGACGCAGCGCCCCCGCAGGCCGCCCCCCTCAAACACAGGGTCACACCGGAAGTACAGCCGGCCTATCACAGCACAGGCGACCGGGAGCTAAAGCAGCACCATTACAAGACATCAAAGAGGCAGGAAGCTGGATGTGAGATAATGACTCCCCGCACCTGCAGTCTGTGGAGAGAGAGCTACTCCCACGGGATTGGTCTAACCCAGGGCCAGCCTGAGCCAACCGGGAGGCACGCGGCGGAGGGAGTTTTGGGAATAGCACAGGGCGGACATTTTAGATTTATAGATAGCCTAACATTGTTAAAGGGGAAAAACAAACAGACAACAAGTCAATACGGCCCCGCTGGATACACACGCAGCACTTTAGACACGCAAAGACACGCACACGCTCGCCTCAAGCACACGGTACAAACAAACGACATGTGCACACACACACAATGGGCTCATGTTACACACATCTACACAACTACATTCAAAAGCGTGTACACAAAAACACACATTCTGCATTTGTGAGTAATATAGAATTAAGTAATTTAATATATTCAATTTAATGTAACGATGACAATTGCGATAACCACTCGACAAATGATAAATTTGCATCGCTATTCAGTAAAACACCCACAAACGCACACACACACGCATGCACACGCAAACACACACACACACGCACACACACACGCATGCACACGCAAACACACACACACACACACACACACACACACACACACACACACACACACACACACACAAAGACAATTACAGTGGGGGCAAATAAACACCAGACTCCCTAACAAAATGGCCCCCTCAGCGCCCTCCTCCTCTTCTTCCTCCTCCTCCTCCTCCACCCCGTTCTACCGGTGTCCTGCTCTTCCTCTAATCTACCTCACGTGTTCCTCATCATTATCTCTACAAGTTGTCCTTCCTCCTCCTCCTCCTCCTCCTCCTCTCGCTCCTGGCTCAACTCAATCTGTCCTTGTCAGCTTTCATCAGAGGAGCCACGCCTTCTGTTTAGACGAAGGTTACAGCTGTGTGCGCCCAAACCGCCACCGTCCTGCTGCCCACGGGGTCCTCCCAGGCCCCTCCCACAGGGCCCTCCCACAGGCCCCTCCCCCAGGCCCCTCCCTCAGGCCCCTCCGACAGGCCCCTCCCCCAGGCGCTCCGAGACGTGCCTGAAGCCACTCTCCCTTCATCCAGATTATCTGCATTATAACATCCTAAATATCCCAGCTATCTCTGTTGTGTACGGGGAATGGGTTAACCTAGCGATTGCTAGTGCTTGGCACATTCTATATTTCCTATATTTTTACTTTATTTAACGTACGTGTAATGCACTCATTTATTGAACGCTGTATGTCCTTGCACTTGAAAAAATATTACTTAGCATCGTGCAGCATCTTAACTTAGCTATCTCTGCTGTATACAGGGAACGGGTTAACCTAGTGATGGTTACTGCTTGGCACTTGGTTCTATGAACATCCTTACTGGACCTACAGAGATTTTGTTCTTTCTCTTTTTTCTGACAAATGTAATCACTTTGGATAAAAGCGTTTGATGCCCTACATGTAAATATCTATTATAAGAGTCATAGCATCAGCTCACCAAACGTTGTTCTATGATGTGGTTCATGAGTTGTGCGTCGTACGATAACAAACGGTCAACATTAACGGGCCGTCCCATTGCACTCAGCGGGGGGGAGGTCGATCATTTCCAGAAACATGACTTTTCATATTTCTTGCATTCCTTATTCAGCAGACGCATCCTAAGATAATGTGACTGTGAATATGTGCTAGCAAAGGGTTTATGTTAATGTAGCCTCGTAGTGGGATGCTGCTTTGAATCCCTCATTGGTGTTGATGTTGGAAAAATGACCGGTTAATCTCTGTCTACTGATGTCAGCCATTGCTGCCGCCTATAGCTTGTAGCTGATAGCCTATAGCCTATAGCCTATACCTGATAGCCTATAGCCTATAGCCTATAGCCGATAGCCTTTAGCTGAAAGCCCATAGCCTCACCAACCAGCCCCTTAAATCAGCATCGGGTTCCTGTTGTTTCTTCCCATTCTCTTCCCATTTTAAACCAATTATCAAAACAGACTCTCTCTCTCTCTCTCTCGCTCTCTCGCTCTCTCTCTCTCTTTGTCTCTCTCTCTTGCTCGTTGCTCTCTCTCTGTTTCTCTCTCTCTCTCTCTCTCTCTCTCTCTCTCTCTCTCTCTCTCTCTCTCTCTCTCTCTCTCTCTCTCTCTCTCGCTCTCTCTCTCTCTCTCTCTCTCTCTCTTGTCCTGCTACCTCTTTATCTCTCTCTCTTTACCTTACTCTCTTGCATTATATCTCTTCCACTCTATCTCACGTGTCTCTCTCACTTACTCGATCTCCCTCGCCTCCATCTTTCTCTCTCTCCCATCCTCTTCACCTGCCCATATATTTGTCTCCCTCCCTCCCTCCCTCCCTCCCTCCCTCCCTCCATCCCTCTCAACCTCTCCTTCGCCTCTCTTTATTCTCTGTCCCCCTCCCCCAATCCCTACTCTCTCTGTCCCCCTCTCTCCACTCCGCTCTCCTTCTTTCTCCCCCCTCTCTCTCTCTCTCTCTCTCTCTCTCTCCCTCTCTCTCTCTCTCTCTCTCTCTCTCTCTCTCTCTCTCTCTCTCTCTCTCTCTCTCTCTCTCTCTCTCTCTCTCTCTCTCTCTCTCCCCCTCCCCTCTGTCTCATTCCCTCCTCTCTCCCCCTCCCTCCCCCCTCTCCTCCAGTGACCCCTGGTGCAGTCAGTGAAGTTCAGCTCCTATCACTGCAGCCTCTGATCAGGTGTTGCAGAGTAAGCAGCTTCCGTGTTCTGATCTCCTGCGGTCAGCTTAATGCTATCCTTCCCTGCTCCTCTCTCCTGTAACCCGGTCCGCTCTGCAGCCTCAGACAGCCCCAAGACCCAAGAACCAAGACCCAAGAACCAAGACCCAAGAACCAAGACCCAGTACCAAGACCCAAGGACCAAGACCCAGGACCCAAGACCCAGTACCAAGACCCAAGGACCAAGACCCAAGAACCAAGACCCAAGGACCAAGACCCAAGAACCAAGACCCAAGAACCAAGACCCAAGACCAAGGGACCAAGACCCGGTATTAAGACCCAAGTACCAGGGACCAAGACCCAGGGACCCAGATCCAGGTACCAGACCCAGGCTCTAAGACCTAGACCCCCAGGCAGGCTCCATAAGTTCCCGTCCCCGTCCCAGGACCGCTAGCCTGGAGGGGGATGAGATCAGGCAGCGTGTTGCTATAAAACAAGGCCCACTTCATGAGGAAACACCTCCTTTATCTCTTCAGGTCGATATACCATACAACACAGAACTACCAAATATATAACCCCCCTGCTAATAAATATTTATTGCATTATCATTAAAGAAATAACATTGTATTTCTAATAGATGAAAAGTTGCTGAATACGATGCCCCAAGGCTACGAGCAGCGGGAATCAAACCCAGAACCTCACGGCCGGGAGTCAAGCACAGTAGACCACTGCCTCTCCTCCTGCTAGATAGTATAACACAGTAATAATACCCTCAGTGGTAACTATTAGTTAACAAAACAGAAAGACCATCAGCTCAACATATATAGTACATGAGTCTCTCTCTCTCTCTCTCTCTCTCTCTCTCTCTCTCTCTCTCTCTCTCTCTCTCTCTCTCTCTCTCTCTCTCTCTCTCTCTCTCTCTCTCTCTCTCTCTCTCTCTCTCTCTCTCTCTCTCTCTCTCTCTCTCTCTCTCTCTCTCTCTCTCTCTCTCTCTCTCTCTCTCTCTCTCTCTCTCTCTCTCTCTCTCCCTCTCTCTCTCCCTCTCTCTCTCTCTCTCTCTCTCTCTCTCTCTCTCTCTCGCTCTTTCATGGATGTAGGATTTGTATGTAGTACATGAGTCTGTACTATATGAGTATGATGTAGTACATGAGTCTGTACTATATGAGTATGATGTAGTACATGAGTCTGTACTATATGAGTATGATGTAGTACATGAGTCTGTAGTACATGAGTCTGTAGTACATGAGTATGCCGTACATGAGACTCTATCACCTCAGCTGGGTGAGATCTAGACGCTAGATGAATCTCACAGCGTTCACTGTCAGCCTTTGAAGTGGACCCAAGCGGGTTCAAAATCTCAGGTCATTGATTAATTGGTGCATTAATCAGAACGATTGATCTGATGAAGAGGAAGATGAGGGAGACGAGGAGCTCTGCGGATCAGAGATCGTTCCCGTGTTGATGATGATGCTGATGATGATGATGGCGGTGGTGGCAGGCTGTAGTTATACAATGTACTGATGTACTTTGTGATGTTTGTTGAGGGATCACAAGTCTGTCTGTAGTTGTACTCAAGTAGCCCACTGAAATCTAATGC
>NC_044054.1:33084676-33087176 GCF_902167405.1 Gadus morhua
GTGGGATTTCCAGTGATATGCCATGGAGGTTTTAGTGAGCTGTTAAACACAATCATGCTAGGTCTGTCTGCAGGACAGGGTGTCCACGCTGATGAACTGCAGTGTTCCCTTTCCCTATAGGCTGAGAGCACGCTGTCCCTGTAAACATCTACATGTCACCTCAAACACTGGCACCACGAATACCCCCATAGTGTCTCCGCGCTCCCTGGAATAAAAACAGCAATACCTGCATGCGCCGATGAAAGGAAGAGGGACAAAAACAAAGATCTGTCAATGTAACGATCTGGGGAGGCGACAGACACTACAGTCTGTCGGCGTCAGCGGAACGCTGAGCTGTTTCCAATCCCACCTTCACACTTTACCAAGCAGAGCCCGGTGCCAGAGAGACGCCAGGACGTCTTCTGTCTGCCCAGGGGGTCTGCCCGTCTGCACCGGCACCCTGGGGCCCCTGGGAGGAGAGGGGCCCTATGAGGCCCCGCTCATGGGTCGTCCCCCCCCCCCCTGGTTCCTGGAGGGGGTCTCAGGGTGGGGGGGGGGCTCCCGATCATGTGGACCCGAGAGGACCAATGAGACTAACGGTGATTAAGGGCTCTACAGAGGCCTGTCTTGAAGGGCAGGGTGAGGATTTCAACCGGCAGTCCCCTGCTCTCTGCGGCCCGCGGGGGGCCGGTGTTCATGTGGTATTTAAAGTCAGTTCCAGCCGTTCACTGATGTCAGTACAGTCGGTACATCAGAGGTCCACCAGAGAGCTGTACATCTGTTTAGTCTTCACCTGCTGGGCCGTGTGGGTTCCTCTCCATTTCCATCTGTCAGGCATGTTGTTTACTGAGTCGTGTGTATGTGTGTGTGTGTGTGTGTGTGTGTGTGTGTGTGTGTGTGTGTGTGTGTGTGTGTGCGCGGTGGCATCTGGTTGTCCTTTTAGGGATGAGTACATCTGAGCGTATTTTGTCGTGATGCGAACGGAAGGCAGACGACCAGGTTTGCGTCTGACTTCATGATACAAGGCCTCATTAGCAGCTCTATACAAAACTCACACACACACACACGTCACACACACACAAACACACATGCCTCACACACACACATGTCTCACACATGCACGCCTCACACACACACACACCCAAACAAACACATCTCACAGACATACACCCTCGCACGTACACACGCACATGTCACTCACACACACGCACACACGCCTCAAACACACGCACCCACACAAATGCACAAACACACACACACAAACACACAGGCACATGTCACACACACACGCACACGCACACACACACATGTCTCAAACACACGCACACACACAAATGCATACACACACACACACACTCTCACACACACACACACCTCTCCCCTTTGACAGTGATGTCCTCTCGTCCCATTGATTGGCTGCCTGTTAGCATGAGCCTGAATAGGGGTCAAGGGTTAGGGGTCAAACGTCTGAATCGACGGGTTAAACATCTGAGAAACAACATCTGAAAAAACCTGCTTCCAGGATCCCCCCATCGAGCAATCACAGCCTCCCGACTCATCCCAAACCAATCCCAAACCATCCCGATCTCCTGTCTGGGGTTAACCACCAACCCCTCCTGTCCAAACAGAGTGTTCTCTGACCGGATCAGGGGGAGAACCTCCGTTAAGGAACCCTGTGTGGTGCAGCCGGCGTTCCCCGGGGGGGGGGGGGGGTGTGTGCGGGACGCGGCGCCCGGTCACTCACCCGGCTTTTTTTCGTTTCGACCTTTTCGCCCCCCGCATAGTCGGACCTTGGAGATGAGCACGAGGATCTGCTTCTGGCACAGCGACTTGTTGCTCTTGGGGCAGGGCTTGCGCTTGTTGACCACGGGGCGGTTGGTCTGGTCCTCCTTCACCGCACGCTTCTGTCTGATCAGAGAGCTGGCGAGGGCTGCCATCTTCCCCCCCTCGCGGCGTCGGGGAGGGGGGCGGGGTCGGGCCCAGAGCGGCCCTGCCTGCTCCTCCTCCGCCCGCCGGCGGTGGCGGCGCGCCGGGCGCTAGCGCGAAGGTCAGGGGGTCCCGGAGGAGGAGGGCTGGAGGGGGGTGTCGGCGGTGCCGGCGGAGTCCTGGGGACCGGGGGGGGCTACCCGCGGCGGGGGGGGAGGAGGCGGAGGAGGGGGGGGGCTCAGGAGCCTCCGACGGGGACGGAGAGCGAGGCGCTGGGACCGCCGCTCGCGGAGCTAGGTTTCGTCGGGGTCGCGTCGGTCGAAGCCGCTTTGCAGAACATATTTCCACGAACACACACGGTGATCTCTGTCCCTCCTTACCGCTCGTGTCCGCGTGCGTGAGCCGTGCAAAAAAAAAACCCTAACAAAGTTCAAGTTGAATGTTACAAAAATACCTATAGGCTACCTAACCTGGAGGACGGGAGGAGGAGTCAAAGTCTTTTACATATAAAAACTCGAGAGCTGAGGAGGAGTGCCATGGTGCGCGGGGCTAAGAGGCACACAGGAACACCGTCTGAGCCGTCCATAGAGCTCCA
>NC_044054.1:33089676-33099676 GCF_902167405.1 Gadus morhua
CTGTCTCTGTACTGTCTAACCCCTACCTGCTCCTTAATGACCTGTCTCTGTACTGTCTAACCCCTACCTGCTCCTTAATGACCTGTCTCTCTACTGTCTAACCCCTACCTGCTCCTTAATGTCCTGTCTCTGTACTGTCTAACCCCTACCTGCTCCTTAATGACCTGTCTCTGTACTGTCTAACCCCTACCTGCTCCTTAATGTCCTGTCTCTGTACTGTCTAACCCCTACCTGCTCCTTAATGACCTGTCTCGGTACTGTCTAACCCCTACCTGCTCCTTAATGACCTGTCTCTCTACTGTCTAACCCCTACCTGCTCCTTAATGACCTGTCTCTGTACTGTCTAACCCCTACCTGCTCCTTAAGGACCTGTCTCTGTACTGTCTAACCCCTACCTGCTCCTTAATGACCTGTCTCTGTACTGTCTAACCCCTACCTGCTAAGAGAGAGGGAGAGAGAGAGACCCCCAGTGCTGCGTAACGTTCGCTAGTGTCCCCTAGCGCAGCGTAGCGTTCGCTAGTGTCCCCTAGCGCTGCTTAGTGAAGTGTCCACTAGTGCTACCTAGCGTCCAATAGCGTCCGTTAGCGCTGCATAGCATCCACTAGCGTAGCCTCTACTTGCGTCCACTAGCACTGCATATCATCTGCAAGCGTAGCGTCCACTAGCGTCCACAAGCGCTGCATAGCACCCACTAGCGTAGCGCACGCTACAGTGCTACGTAGCGTCGGGGGTGCTCTGGCGTTTCAATGTTTGATAGGACACTAAAAGGGTAACTTCCTGCTAGCACTCAGATGAAAACACGGTGCAGACATGCTAATGTACGTCGTCTGCTGCACACTCATTATCCAGCCTGATGAAATATGGACGGCGGCTGATTAATTAAACACCACTTAGATATCGCCGCTGTCAAACAAAGGCATTCCTCCGCTTACATAACCTCAAGAACACTGAGACAGGCGGCAGGGGGACCTCATGGGACAGATATATATCTGTGTGAATGTGTGTTTATGGAACAGATCGAGGTATGATGCACGTATTAATCTACGTCTTATTGTTACGTCTCACCACTTCCTGCCTCAGCGACCTCACATCCTGTCGTCTTGGGATGAACTATAAATACGCTCACACCGATGATGTTGCTCCCTAACGCCTCGTTGATAACCGATCCATGGATGTGATCGATGGTGTTCATCGGCCCGTCGCCGTGGGACACCGGGCCAGGGGGGGGGGGGGGGGGGGCAGGGGGGCCGGTCGATTTAAATTATTTCTAACAATGCAGAGAGCAAGGTCAGAGTCTGTCAAGGTGTGATTGACAGGAGGTGGGCGGGGCTTGGCTGTCTGCTGAGGGAACAGGTTTCGACGGAGGAGGGGGGGGGGGGGGGGGGGATGGGGGTTAATGCGAGACGGGGGAGGGGGTGGGGGAGGGGGGTGGATGTGAGATGGAGGGAGGCTGGAGGTAGTGAGTGTCCCCCATCACAGCAGGACGTGTGAGGTCGTTGGCCTCTTCTGATCGTGTGTTCGTCTTCATAGTTACAGGGTCTTTCTTCAGGGACATTTCACCTTTGACGTTGACCTTTCATCTTTGACCTTTGACCTTGATTGAACTTTTAGTCGATGTATGAAAGTCCCGCGAGGAAACAAGTGTCAATGTGTCATCTCGTCTGCACGTCTGTGTGTCACATCTCATCACTATCCTATCCGTCTGCGTGTGTGTCTGTCTCCTCTGTCTCCTCTCCCCTCTGTCCCCTCTCTTCCTGTCCTCTGTAAGCAGCAGCTGCTGCTGATACTCCTCTCCCCTCTCTCTCCACTGTCCCCTCTGTTCCCTCTGTCTCCTCTTTCCTCTGTCTCCTCTGTCTGTCCCCTCTGTCTCCTCTTTCCTCTGTCTCCTCTGTCTGTCTCCTCTGTCTCCTCTGTCTCCTCTGTCTGTCTCCTCTGTCTGTCTCCTCTGTCTGTCTCCTCTGTCTGTCTCCTCTCTCCTCTGTCTGTCTCCTCTGTCTGTCTCCTCTGTCTCCTCTGTCTCCTCTGTCTGTCTCCTCTGTCTGTCTCCTCTGTCTGTCTCCTCTGGCCCCTCTGTCTGTCTCCTCTGTCTGTCTCCTCTCTCCTCTGTCTGTCTCCTCTGTCTGTCTCCTCTGTCTGTCTCCTCTGGCCCCTCTGTCTGTCTCCTCTGTCTGTCTCCTCTCTCCTCTGTCTGTCTCCTCTGTCTGTCTCCTCTGTCTGTCTCCTCTGTCTCCTCTCTCCTCTGTCTGTCTCCTCTGTCTGTCTCCTCTGTCTCCTCTGTCTGTCTCCTCTGTCTCCTCTGTCTGTCTCCTCTGTCTGTCTCCTCTGTCTGTCTCCTCTGTCTCCTCTGTCTGTCTCCTCTGTCTCCTCTGTCTGTCTCCTCTGTCTCCTCTGTCTGTCTCCTCTCTCCTCTGTCTGTCTCCTCTGGCCCCTCTGTCTCTCGGCCCCTGGGTTCCCACGGTGACAGGACTCTTAAAGTAAACCTCTCTCATTGTGTCTCCGTTGACAACGTACGGCTGTGCGTGCCAACCGCAATAACAGTTCTAATATCCATGACAACGGTTCAGCTTCTCATTAACCTTGGCAAAGGGAGGCCATTATTATTCTCATTATATTGGCTATTAAGACTATTTGCCGGTAATTAACTTGCTGTTCTGAGTGGCCGTATGTGTGTGTGTGTGTGTGTGTGTGTGTGTGTGTGTGTGTGTGTGTGTGTGTGTGTGTGTGTGTGTGTGTGTGTGTGTGTGTGTGTGTGTGTGTGCGTGTGTGTGTGTGTGTTTGTGTGTGCGTGTACATGCGTTCGTGCCTTTGTGCGTACATCCGTGCGTGTACAACCTTCTCATGTATCGTTAATCGATCCACACTCACCAATAGTGAACAACCCGGTTCACGCGCTGAAACGTTGAAGCCTGCTCAGACCCAACGCTCCTGTGAGAACCACTGGGGCGCGGGGTCACTCGCTGTGCTCCGACCAGTCGTTGCGCCCCTGGTTTCCTCTCCCCTCGCTAAGCTGCAGATGGATTATGAATCGGTGCACAACAGATCAAAACTCACACAAACATCAATACCGTCTATAAAAAGCCCTCGCGTGCTTCGCCGTGAAATCGTAAGCTAAGACAGGCCTACTCTCCATCGGAGAAATTATGCGATTGGCGTGAACAGCAAAGCCCTTAAATACTTTAGACCTTCAATGCAAACACGCCGCATCTCGCAGCTAATCGTCTTCAGACGCTAACAGACAAGGTCGTGCCCCCGTCCGCGCTGGCCGTCACGGCCGTTCGAAGCGTTATACAAGCGGTCTAATTTGAAAGTCTGAACATTGTTTATGCTCCGTGCACAATATCTCCACACATTTCCCGGTGGAAGTCGCCCAACGGTCCGTGGGCTCGTTTCACCCCTGAGGCTCCCCTCGCTCCAGACCTGCCGTATGCCAGGCCCTCGTCTCCCAGGCCTCGGGTGGAGGGGGCGTCGAACCTGCGGCGTCTTTCCACCCGGATGTTTCCATCAGGCGCCGAGAGCTGACACGAACAGCGGATTGGAAGTAGTGCAATGTCTGAGGGATGTCACGATGGGTGCTCAGAGAGCAGAGTGCTCTTCACTATCCGCCCGCATGGTGCTTCGTACCGGATGTGTGCTTCCCTCCACTACGCCTGTGATGATCCTCAGGTTAGGTTTGACCTCCGTACTGGAGGTCGCATGAGACACCAAAGCACCAAATATATATTTATATGTGAATATGATGCACATTACGTCAGAATGTGTGAGAGTGTGAAAATATGTATGTGTAAAATATAGACTCAAACATATGTCTTCTATTTATTATTTGGATATTTATCTGACACTTTTATCGAGAGCTGCTAACAATGAATCCTGGTACAGGGCTTTAAGTGGCAGGTAGGGGTTAGACAGTACTGAGACAGATCATTAAGGAGCAGGTAGGGGTTAGACAGTACAGAGAAAGGTCGTTAAGGAGCAGGTAAGGGTTAGACAGTACAGAGACAGGTCATTAAGGAGCAGGTAGGGATTGGACAGTACAGAGACAGGTCATTAAGGAGCAGGTAGGGGTTGGACAGTACAGAGACAGGTCATTAAGGAGCAGCTAGGGGTTAGACAGTACAGAGAAGGTCATCATGGAGTAGGTAGGGGTTAGACAGTACAGAGACAGGTCATTAAGGAGCAGGTAGGGGTTAGACAGTACAGAGACAGGTCATTAAGGAGCAGGTAGGGGTTAGACAGTACAGAGACAGGTCATTAAGGAGCAGGTAGGGGTTAGACAGTACAGAGACAGGTCATTAAGGAGTAGGTAGGGGTTAGACAGTACAGAGACAGGTCATTAAGGAGCAGGTGGGGGTTAGACAGTACAGAGACAGGTCATTAAGGAGCAGGTAGGGGTTAGACAGTACAGAGACAGGTCATTAAGGAGCAGGTAGGGGTTAGACAGTACAGAGACAGGTCGTTAAGGAGCAGGTAGGGGTTAGACAGTACAGAGACAGGTCATTAAGGAGCAGGTAGGGGTTGGACAGTACAGAGACAGGTCATTAAGGAGCAGCTAGGGGTTAGACAGTACAGAGAAGGTCATCATGGAGTAGGTAGGGGTTAGACAGTACAGAGACAGGTCGTTAAGGAGCAGGTAAGGGTTAGACAGTACATAGACAGGTCATTAAGGAGCAGGTAGGGGTTATACAGTACAGAGACAGGTCATTATGGAGCAGGTAGGGGTTAGACAGTACAGAGACAGGTCATTAAGGAGCAGGTAGGGGTTAGACAGTACAGAGACAGGTCATTAAGGAGCAGGTAGGGGTTAGACAGTACAGAGACAGGTCATTAAGGAGCAGGTAGGGGGTAGACAGTACAGAGACAGGTCATTAAGGAGCAGGTAGGGGTTAGACAGCACAGAGACGGGTCATTAAGGAGCAGGTAGGGGTTAGACAGTACAGAGACAGGTCGTTAAGGAGCAGGTGGGGGTTAGACAGTACAGAGACAGGTCGTTAAGGAGCAGGTAGGGGTTAGACAGTACAGAGACAGGTCGTTAAGGAGCAGGTAGGGGTTAGACAGTAGAGAGACAGGTCATTAAGGAGCAGGTAGGGGTTAGACAGTACAGAGACAGGTCATTAAGGAGCAGGTAGGGGTTAGACAGTAGAGAGACAGGTCATTAAGGAGCAGGTAGGGGTTGGACAGTACAGAGACAGGTCGTTAAGGAGCAGGTAGGGGTTAGACAGTAGAGAGACAGGTCATTAACTGGGGGCCTACAAGTTAGACGGCAGACATTGGGAATCAAACCCAGTACATTTCAGCTGGGTACATCCTCACCACTTCACTACGCTGCCGTTTAGTCCATGACTCATCTGATGTCATCGAGGACCTTCAGCAGGTCTCGGGTGCTGGTTCTCTCTGATACCATCCCGCCCTGGTACAGTCGGTGTGTGACGAAGATTCAAGGACTGCCCTTTAAGAACGGGTGGGGGGGGCAGGTCCGCCCCCCCCGCCCGTCCCCCCGGGACTCTGAGGCTGTGAGGGGCGGCGAGGCGGGCTGTAGGTCTATCACCGCCCCCGCCGTCCCCCGCCGTCCCCCGTCCCCCGTCCCCCCACCCCCACCTCCAGCGCCGCTGCACTCTGAAAGCACTCAAGGATGTGACAGAAACAGGACTTCCTCTCGATAGCTGCCCATATAAACACACATAAACCAGCGCTATCATCATCGGGGAACTTGGGTCCCCGGCAGCGTAATCCTCTGCCGGGGAGGGGGCGCCGCGCTATAACCCGATTCCAAAGTCATTTGTCGAGTATCAGAGCGGCGTGAACGAGGGGGGACGTGGAGCCAGGGAGACGGGGATATTTAAATACCAGATTAGCCCGTTCTGTGACATCCAATCTCACATCAATTTATTTCTGCCCTGCTATACTTCTCCTCCTCGTTTTCCACGAGAAATGAATAAAAACTAATTTGGGGCAGATTAGGGTTGGGCTGCTAATCTGAGGGATTAGGAGGAGTGAGGAGTGGGAGCAGGAGAGAGCTCTCTGTGCTCCAGACACGAATCTAATCTAATCTGACAGAATCTACAGTCTCATCATCCTCCTCCGAAAGATAAACAAAACAAACCCTGAAATATTCAGAGACCAGGGAAGTGTTTGGGATTAGAGACACTGTCTGTGTTTGTGCCTGTATTTGTGTGTGCTTGAGAGTCCGGTTGTGGGTTTTGCATGTGTGTTTGTTTGTGCGTATGTGTGTGCGTGTGTGTGTGCGTGTGTGTGTGTGTTTGGTTGAATTTGTGTGTGTTTGGGTGTGTTTTTGTTGTGTGCGTTTGAGTGCTGGTGTGTGTTTGGGTGTGATCGTGTGTGTTTGCATGTGCTTCTGTGTGTTTGTGAGTGCTGGTGTGTGTTTGCGTGTGTTTTTGTGCGTGTGTGTGTGTTGAGAGTTTGTGGTTTTCTTCTGCATCGTTTGAAATGTCCTCACATAAATACATATTTGCTTTAGTCAAGCGAGACTGAATTCCTTTTCCAGAGATCCAACACAGATAAGATATCAGAGATCAGTTTTAGATCGACCGTAGAACTTGAAATGTATGCAGTCCATAAATAAGTACATGTGTGTGTATTTCTGAAGGGAAGAGAAAAAGAAGGGCATTACATAACCAGGCTACAACCCTCTTTATTATTCTCAACAATACTTAAACAATACGACTGACTGACACCTCATCAATCCTTTCATGGCTCATTAAGCAACTTCAAAACGACCGTGTATTTCTGTATTTTTAGCAAGGACACAGGAATTCACCGAAGTGTGTGTTCTGTGCTCGTGTGTGTGTCTGTGTGTGTGTGTGCGTGCGAGCCTGGGCGCGCCCGCGCGTGTGTGTGGGAAAGACAGAGCGAGAGTGCGAGACTGCCGGTTTGTCCTTGGGGTTAAGATGTGGGAAGCTTCCATCACAGCTGTCTCCTCCATGTAGGCCAGGGGAGGAGTGTCTTTAGCTCACCTCATGGCGTTGGCCTCCACCGTCTCCGTGTACCTTGATGTTCGCCCACTCCTCCCCGCCTGGCAGGGAGGCACGCTCGCACGCACGCACCGCCATGCACACGCACCCACTCGCAGGCACGCACGCACGCATCGACACGCAGTCCCACGCGCAGCGACACGCACGCACGCACACACTGACACTCACACACACACAAAAGTATGCATGCATTCACACACACACAGATGCATGCATGCATTCACACACACACACAGATGCATGCACGCAGGCACACACACACATGCATGCACACACACACACACACACACACACACACACACACACACACACACACACACACACACACACACACACACACACACACACACACACACACACACACACACACACAGGCACGAATGCACCCACACACAGCCACACACAGACTTGGAATAACTCTGAATGCAGAGCAGAGGAATGTAAAGACGGAAGGAAGAATGAAAGTATGAGCTAAGGTGTAATGTGTTCGCTGCGGAGCAGAGCCATAGAGCCATAGTACTTTAAGACTAGCAGCTTTTATCCGACGTGCCAGAGGAGTAGGGAGGGGAAGGGGGCACCTTGCTCAAGGAGACCTACAGGGAGGCTACGGACTTTGGGGTTCGAACCTGGAACCTTTTGAATGGGATTTAACTAACGACTAACCCTCAACCACGACATTCAACCCCAGACTATCAACCATCCTGCAGTAGCAGCAGTGGTGGTGTTAGTTGATGTAATCATGGTCATCATCGTAGTAGTGCAGTAGCAGCATTAGTATCATAGCAGTATAGTAGTAATATAGTAGTAGTAGTATTGTAGTAGTAGAAGTAGCAGTAGTAGTAATGGTAGCAGCAGCCGCAGTATAAGTATAGCAGTAGTAGTCGTACTATTAGTAGTATTTGTTGCAGTAGCAGTAACAGTAGTAGTATGTATTACTGTCATTTGTTGTTTGCATTTGTGTTGATCTAAATATGTGAATAGCCGTACTGGTTCAACAGTCCAGTTTGTTTGTAGCACACAGTAATCACCAAGCTGCCCCCGCAGATGATGTGTTTTAGACTCTAATTGAATGGCTCCTCCTAGCGTTACATAAGGTATTAGCGGCGGTGGCGCGGCTTATCACGGCGGCCATCTTGAGTGGGATTATGTGAGGAGGCATGATGTGGTGCATGGGGGTAGGAGGGGGGGGGAGCCCGCAGGGATTAGCCAGGTTCTGCCCGCAGACAGATTGAAAAATAAACCGTTTCCGTGAAACAAACATGACCCCGGCATACTGTACCAGGAAAGATATCAGTTCTTTGAAATCATTCTGGGTACGAGGGGGCAGATGGAAGCTAACGTCGCGCCGCGGACATGCTAGCATACCGTGAACAAGCTGAATTATTATTCAAATAGTTCTGAATGGTCACAATTGCTGAAAACTGATAATTTAATTAATTGTATTAATTATTATTGAACATTTATAACAACAACGCAACAAATGTATTAAACTAAATTACATCGGGCCAATCTGATATTTATTTCCCCAGCGTACATTCCAGGACATTTCTTAGAAACAAGAGGCAATTCTGGAGGCGTTAATTAACAATAAGGAGCGATACTCTCGTTAACAAGGGTTTAATTGGTGATACAGGTAGCACTAAGCGGGCCTTTCACACCCTGGGCCAGCTGGAAAGGGCTAATTAGAAGCTGGAGTTGATTTGTTGCGTTTTAATTAGAAGTGATAGTGGCAGTGATGTCACAATGATTCCTCAATCAAAGAACATTTTCATAAGAAACCCGGTGGATATATTGGATCTGGAAAATCATCCATAGATCATTTTTAAGCGAATAAAGCAGCTAGTTAGCCATTTTTTTGCTAGGTTAGCTGTGCAGCTAGGATTAGCAGAACGTTCCTCATGGTCTGCAGACCACAGCCAGAGTTTCCCTTCGTTGGGCTTTTCTGCTAAGAGGCAAAACGTTATCCACTCGACATTGATGCCTAATTTCAAACGGTGCTATTCACGCGGGGGGAATTCCTCGGGACTTCCGTGGCCTCATATCTCCGTTTGATGTCTGAAGCATACGTTGGAGAACCTGCCCTGGTCGCAGTATGATGCAACTCCTATAGCTCCCGACATACTTTGTTTCCCTGCTCCATCAAAGCCCTCTCAGCGGTGGAAGCGTCGTGCTCAGGGTGTGTTCGACTCCCTGCCTAAAGGGACTGGGTTTGATCCCCGTGTCCTCGGCCGGCCCTCAGGGCTGCCTAGGGCCCCCCCCCTGCCCCCAACCCCTCCCTGATCAGTAATTCATGCCGTAGATCTGTATTCACTGTACGTCCGGTAAAAGCGTTTGCTAAGCGGCCGGTCGGTTCAGAGGAGCGTTCCGTGCGGCGGTGACGTCGCCGTACCGGGTTGGGTGGAGGATGACTGGAGGAGTTAGCGGGTGTTTAGTGCGGCCGTTAGGACTACACCTGGCAGAACTAAAATACTCGTCCTGGTTGGAGGACGCGCCCTTTAGGGGTCGGTCGTGTTGTTCCCCCGCGCTCGGGGCCGCTGGGGCCGCGCCGGGCTCAGGTCGGACATTCAGGACTTGCAGCAGACGCTTTTAAACAACGAGACTTGCATTAAGTACATTTGTCAGTAGAAGAGAAACAACAATATATCTCTGTCGGTACAGTAAGGATGTTCATAGAACCAAGTGCCAAGAACTAACAACCACTAGGTTAACCCATCCTCGTATAGAACACAGATAGCTAGGATAAGATGCATCAGAGAGCTAAGTACTACTCTTTAGTGCCAGGACGCAGGACATACATTAAGTGCGTACGAGGGGTGTGGTGGGTTAGGGGGGATGCCGGTTCCAGGTGAACTCTGAACCACTGAGTGTTTTCTTCTCTTGTATGTGAGCCTGTGTGTGCAGACTGCGCCTTATTCTTTAAGGTTATATCAGCGTCAGCTGCATCCCCCACAGGTATCCTCTGGATTAATGAAGTGTGTCTTATCTTTTATTGGCCAACACAAACCCTGACGCGT
>NC_044054.1:33104676-33117949 GCF_902167405.1 Gadus morhua
AGGAGGGGGAGGAGGAGGGGGAGGAGGGGGGGAGGGAGGGGGAGGAGGGGGGAGTCCTGGGGGCTGGCCCTGATGCTCCCTGAAGGGAGGGGGAGGAGGGGGGAGGAGGGGGAGGGGGGGAGGAGGAGGAGGAGGAGGAGGGGGAGGAGGGGGAGGAGGAGGAGGGGGAGGAGGGGGGGAGGAGGGGGAGGAGGAGGGGGAGGAGGAGGAGGAGGAGGAGGAGGTGGAGGAGGAGGGGGAGGAGGGGGAGGAGGAGGAGGGGGAGGAGGAGGAGGGGGGAGGAGGAGGAAGAGGAGGGGGGAGGAGGAGGAGGGGGAGGAGGGGGAGGAGGAGGAGGAGGGGGGAGGAGGAGGAGGGGGAGGAGGAGGGGGAGGAGGAGGAGGGGGGAGGAGGAGGAGGGGGAGGAGGAGGGGGAGGAGCGGGGAGGAGGAGGAGAGGGAGGAGGGGGAGGAGGTGGAGGGGGAGGGGGGGGAGGAGATGGGAGGGGGAGGAGGTGGGAGGGGCAGGAGGAGGAGAGTAGGGAGGGGGTTGGGGGAGGAGGTGGGAAGAGGTGGAGGTCAGGAGGAGGAGGAGGAGGAGGAGGAGGAGGAGGGAGGAGGAGGAGGAGGAGGAGGAGGAGGAGGAGGTGTTGTGGTAGATTTTGCTGATGATCTGAAACCATGCCCCCCCCCCCCCCCACACTTTTCACCTGCAACTCGCCTCAATCTCAGCAAACGGATAGAAATATGGATAGAAAGATTAAAAAATATATCCCTGGAGGATATAGATCTACACGCACGCACACACACACACACACACACACACACACACACACACACACACACACACACACACACACACACACACACACACACACACACACACACACACACATTTGCAGCCATTTCTGTCCTTTCAGGGGAACAAATTCCAGTCTGTGTCCTTGTACATCCTCTGCCTGGCTCTGGTTTCGCCGCTGCTCTGTGATAGTCTTACCGGCACACCATGACTATCTGCCGCCAGCAGAGACGCTCGGCTCCGCCGGGATTAGTGAGAGCAGAGGGAGCAGAGAGCCGTGGGCTGGCGGGGGGCGCGCCCTACTGGCCGCAGGATGTAACTACAGGCGGTTCACCTTCTGAACGCTAGAGAGAGACTGCGGGGTTTTGGTAGGTTTTATTGTTCCTTTAGAAGGAAACAAAGCAGTTCTGACAGTGGTTAATGCTCTAAGGCTTCTGTGGCTTCGCCGGCAACATACATCCGACTGATCAATGGACATAAGAAAGAAATAAACAAAAATTACACTCAAATATTTACGGAAAATCAAAATATTCTAAAGCCTAAATGATAATGTCCTCCAATGCATATTTTGACAGACATTTTAATGTTTGCTGATATATTTTCAGAAAACTAAAAACATCAATAACAGACTGCTACTTTTAAAATGTATTGATTGATAGAACAAACAAAAATGGTTTCGCAACTATGTACACACTTTGTATTGTTAATGTTAACTACATGTATCTATTGTTTGATTAACTGGTCCATACTATAACTGAATCACTCTCCCCAAACCTCTTGAAACCTGGTTCTAAAGTATAAAGAAAAAGTGCTATTAGAGGAAGTCAACATTTATTCTTATTCAGAAGAATATAAAATAACACAAGTGGTTGTAAGTGGTGGACTAACAACAGACCACGTAGACAACTCATAAGGAATTATCCGGACATCAAGCACACCTGGCGATACAGGCCTTAAGAGGAGATACAGCCCTTATAAGAACATAAATGCCTTAAGAGGAAATGCAGGCCTTATAAGGGCGTCTAAAGGACTATTAGGTAAACGCCCTATAAGGACGCTGTGCACCTTACAAGTGTGTCTCAGAACTTTGAGGACATTAGATACACACCTGAGGACTTGTAAGGACATCATGTAGGCCCTAAAGACAGACAGATGTTATTTAAGAGATATTGTATAGAACGGCGGTCATTATCGGGCTTATTTTCGATATTGACCAGCGACGTTCTATAAATTATCCTGCTTATTTCACGGCTACTTGCCAAAAACGAAAAAGGAACTTCATAAGGTGTGTCTTTTTACAATTTATTTGTTACCAGCATTCGTAGTGTTGATCAGCAGAGAAGTAGTCCGCCAAAGACGTTGACGTCGCTT
This sequence comes from Gadus morhua, assembly GCF_902167405.1. NCBI lineage: Eukaryota > Metazoa > Chordata > Actinopteri > Gadiformes > Gadidae > Gadus > Gadus morhua. Next base: position 33,106,825 of record NC_044054.1, read on the forward strand.
AGTAACCGAGTAATAAGTCACCGGACTACTTTCGGAGTGATACGAAAGACAGCCATGAATCCACTTTCCTTGACAGTAGTCATTATATGCTTCGCAACGATGAATTATCAAAAAATAATTCACAGCCGGAAGTTTTGAAGGCCTATGCAAGTGAACGGAGCGTTCCACATCATCGAGAAGAATCGTGTAATAAGAGGACATTATTGATAACTTTAAAGGCATCATGCATCCTTGGCCATACAGATATTTAAGGATGTCAGAGACACTAATGACTCACCTTAGGATTCATGGACCTCGGGACTAGATAGTTCCGATACCATTCTTTCCTTCCCGATACTGATTCAGATTCCTTAACCTGAGTATCGGCCGATACCGACTATATACCGATACAGCATCTAACATCCCTGTCTACTATTTTTTTTTCAGAACTAGATCCAGTGTTTCCCCCAGCACTGTATGGTTAAGGCGGTCGCCTTAACATCAATAAGGCCCCGCCTTGACTATCAATTTCTAAATAATTAAAAAATATATAAAAATATTTATAAAAAAGAAAATATGCATATATATATAGGCTATTCATTTATTTTTCACATTGGTAGTCAAGGCGGCGCCCTATTGTTGTTAAAGATAAATAATGCATCGGTAATACTGTTCACAACACATTATAGCAGCGGCATCAAGTGGTTGGATCCCCCCCCCCCCCGCTCCTGGGCCACCTTGAGATCATTCCATTTAAAATCTATTATTATAATAATACATTTGGATTATTTTAGTTTGGCGTGAGCATCCATGTTTTTTCGACTTGGTAGCTCGAACGCACGTAGGTCAGAGATTCCACGTTTCCCATTCCGACTCTCCATCTCCGACGGTTAACGAACGCAGCATTACACTGTAGTGTTTGATGTTCTCTCTCTGGATAGTAAATGAGTCATGTGATGGTTTCGGATCGGCGCATAGACCTGCGCACTCACCGATACCAGGAACTGCATTTTAGGCAGTGTCCAAAGAATTTCCAATGCTGGTATCGGTATCGGAACAACTCTACTCATTACTCACAAGGACATCATCTAGACCTTAACAGGAATCATAACTTTATAAGGACATCATATAGACCTTAACAGGAATCATAACCTTATAAGAACATCGTATTGACCTTAACAGGAATCATAACCTTATAAGGACATCATATAGACCTTAACAGGAATCATAACCTTATAAGGACATCATATATGGCTTAACAGGAATCATAACCTTATAAGGACATCACATACACACCTTATGAGGACTTATGAGGACTTGATAGCTTTCACAATTGTTCTACTTTGAAATCACACTGGTCTCCGGAGCACGGAATCTATATTTCCCCTCTTCTCCTTCTCTCGTTTGTTTCTCGTTCTTGTCTCTCTGCCGATGTCATGTCTCAGTAGTCTTCGGTTTGTAGGAGGGGTGGGTGGGGGGGGGTTTAGGCTGGTGGGTGCTAAGTGATAGAAGGGATGGAGGTCTCAGAGGAAAGAGAGAAGGAGAGAGGAGGAGGAGGAGAGAGAGAGGCTGCGAGGCACTGCAGAGCGCCACTGCAGAGGTTTCAATCCTCTAACATGATTTCCTTCATCCTATTAAGAACACAGCTATGAAAGGAGGCGCTGCAAAGTGTGCTGCCTGTAGACGTGCCAACTTCTGGGTGTGTCTGAGTGTTTGAGAGTGTGTGAGTGTGTGTGTGTGTTTGTGAGCATGTATATGTGTATGAGTGTTAATGTGTGTGTGTGTGTGTGTGTGTGTGTATCTCTAAGTGTGTGAGTTTGAGTTTCTGAGCAGCAGTGGAACGGAGACACACAGAGAGTGTGTGTTCGTCTCTGAGTGTGTATCTCTGAGTGTGTCTCTGTATGGTGTGTGTGTTTGTGTGAGTCTCTCTGAGTGTGTGTGTGTGTGTGTGTGTGTGTGTGTGTGTGTGTGTGTGTGTGTGTGTGTGTGTTTGAGGGTGAGTATCAAAGCAGTGGTTGAACAGACACTCATAGTGTGTGTCTGCGTGTGTGTGTGCGTGTCGGAGACACACTGAGTTAGTTATGGCGGTGATAACATCAATTCCAATTCCGTGTTCATCGTCTGCGTGTCTCCGGAACGCTCTCCCGTCCCGGAGACTCCGGCTGCAGCGGCACTCCGGCCCCCCCCGCCTCTGGTTACCAGCTAATCCGTCTCCCTTACTGGGAGCACCACTGGGAAATCTCAGGATGAGAATGTATCAAAAGGGGAAGGTTCTCTTTTGGTGGGCAATGAAAGGCTTGGAGCTCGATGTTCAAGACCCCGTCTACACGGACGCATCGTCCTCCCCCGTCACCTCCTCTCAGGGTCCCGACTGGAGGCAGCTTTGGTAAATAATGAGTCCATGTCCGCAGTCTGGCTGATGTCCTGTTTACCACCCCCCCCCCCCCCCCCCCCACACACACACACACACACACGTTCTCTACAATATGAACCAGCCTTCTGGAATCGTTCGGCTCTAAAAGCTTCTAGAGCACGATGAGGTGGAGGAGGAGGAGGATAATGAGGAACACTATTATCTGGAAGAAGAACACAGATGATGAAAGAGGAGAGTCTGATCTTTGCCGGTCTCTTGTAGTTCGTCAGCAGTTGATTTGTAACCTTTAACTGGCGGGGTATTGTGGGGTCGCTCTGCAGATAAGGCTTTGAAGTTACAAGATAAACTTACCACCCGGCTTTTTGAGAAAGACGTAAAGGCACATCTTACCGTCATTCTAGGACCAACTTGAGAAGTAATGCTGACTAGAACCGGCCCTACTCCTACAACTAACTCTAAAACTAACTCTAACTATAAGTAACTAACTCTAGAACTAACTCTAACTCTATAAGTAACTAACTCTAGAACTAACTCAAACTTTAGAAGTAACTCTAAAACAAACTCATCTTACAACTAACTCTGTTTCTATCACTAACTCTGTTCCTTCAGCTCTAACTCTAATTCTTCTTCTACTTTCTGAAGCCTCTTGTCATTCCAGGCTCACATCACTTCCAATCTATTCCAACTAATTATGCACTTTTAATTTGTCTCTGTTCACTGATAAGTAACACATCACCCCTTCTGAATTTGATGTTGCAGGGCATTAAAGATGATACATATAGAACTGATCTCTATATTTGATGGCTTTCATCTTTAGTTTTACGAGTACTAGCAGACTGCTTGGGTTCAGTCAAACCGGAGACAGCAAGGGATGGATGGAGACAGACGGACAGACAGATACTGTATACTGACAGACAGACAGACAGACAGCAAGACAGATACTGGATACTGACAGACAGACAGATACTGTATACTGACAGACAGACAGACAGCCAGACTGACTGACAGACAGATACTGTATACTGACAGACAGACAGACAGACAGACAGACAGACAGACAGACAGACAGACAGACAGACAGATCACTGACAGAGAGACAGACTGCCATCTCACTTTCGTCTTGTCTGGTCAGAACACTTTTACTATTTTCAGCGCCGTCGCGGCGGCTCGAAGGAGCACGACCACTAGTCTGACGGCCAAACGGGAAACACGACAGCGAACCGCAGCTGCCGTGACATGCAGTAGCAACTTTCCTCCAGCAGAGTATGCTATTGTACAATTACCGCATACCTTAAAAGTTTGTGCGTGTGTGTTTGTGTGTGTGTGTGTGTGTGTGTGTGTGTGTGTGTGTGTGTGTGTGTGTGTGTGTGTGTGTGTGTGTGTGTGTGTGTGTGTGTGTGTGTGTGAGAGCGAGAGATTGAGAGAGGGAGAGGGAGAGAGAGAGAGAGAGAGAGAGAGAGAGAGAGAGAGAGAGAGAGAGAGAGAGAGAGAGAGAGAGGGAGAGGGAGAGAGAGAGAGAGAGAGAGAGTAGCCTACTGTATATTAGGGAGGTATACGGTTGCAGTAGGCTACAGGTGTGTGTGTGTGTGTGTGTGTGTGTGTGTGTGTGTGTGTGTGTGTGTGTGTGTGTGTGTGTGTGTGTGTTTGAGAGAGAGAGAGAGAGAGAGAGAGAGAGAGAGAGAGAGAGAGAGAGAGAGAGAGAGTGTGTCCCTCTCGCTTATCTCTTAGAATGATTGACTTGACTTTATTTTGTTCCACCAGCCCGCGGTGCCCGGCAGGGGGCGTCGTGTCCAGGTATCCGCTCTGCTTCGCTTCCGCTCCCGGAGGACGAGACGGACAGCCTAATGATTCATTGATTAAGGCAACGAACCAATCACCTCCCGTCACCCGGCTCCCCTCCCCCCAATCAACACCGTCTCTCACCGGCTTCCCAAGGGCGCTGAGGTGAGGAATAGGACCGCTTTACCGCCCTCATTAAAATAATTCATCCCACGTTTTATACTCGCTATATGTCCTCGCGCTATAAATAAACACGGCGTTTTAACAACTCGTCTATAAAACTACGAGGCCAAAGTTAAACTTGGACGGTTGATCCCTCTCGCCTCTAATCCGTCGTCTGACCTTATTCGCAAGGCGACACACATGATTCTCTCTCTCTCTCTCTCTCTCTCTCTCTCTCTCTCTCTCTCTCTCTCTCTCTCTCTCTCTCTCTCTCTCTCTCTCTCTCTCTCTCTCTCTCTCTCTCTCTCTCTCTCTCTCTCTCTCTCTCTCTCTCTCTCTCTCTCTCTCTCTCTCTCTCTCTCTCTCTCTCTCTCTCTCTCTCTCTCTCTCTCTCTCTCTCTCTCTCTCTCTCTCTCTCTCTCTCTCTCTCTCTCTCTCTCTCTCTCTCTCTCTCTCTCTCTCTCTCTCTCTCTCTCTCTCTCTCTCTCTCTCTCTCTCTCTCTCTCTCTCTCTCTCTCTCTCTCTCTCTCTCTCTCTCTCTCTCTCTCTCTGATGCAGGAGGGGGTGCAGTCCTCTGAACCCCAGGACTACGACTCCTCTGAACCTCCGAATCCTCCAACAAGTCGACGACCGCCGAATCACCGGCAGCACTGCCGGCCTCTGACGTCACGGTGATGCAGATGCTCTGGAAACGAGGACGCACATGTCTCCCCTCAAGTCCGCATCTCCTCACTGTCGTTACTTCAAAGTTGACAACATATATATGCGCAGAAAGCAGCCTGCTCGGGGTGTGATGGCGGCGGACCGCCACCAGGGGTGAGATAAAAATATTAAAAATACATCGGAAGCACAAGCAGGTGTAGTTGTGCAGCCAGAGACGCAGAGAGAGAGAGAGAGAGAGAGAGAGAGAGAGAGAGAGAGAGAGAGAGAGAGAGAGAGAGAGAGAGAGAGAGAGAGAGAGAGAGAGAGAGAGAGAGAGAGAGAGAGAGAGAGAGAGAGGAGAGAGAGAGAGAGAGAGAGAGAGAGAGAGAGAGAGAGAGAGAGAGAGAGAGAGAGAGAGAGAGAGAGAGAGAGAGAGAGAGAGAGAGAGAGAGAGAGAGAGAGAGAGAGAGAGAGAGAGAGAGAGAGAGAGAGGAATCGATGGAGAGATGAGGCAGAAGGATGTTTAATTCAGCAGCGAGTGTCGCTCCCTCCATGTCTCCTGGACCACAGTCCTACTGACCACAACACGTCCCAGTTACCCGGATACGGACCCGCGATGTGGTCGTGAGGACACGACGCAGTGAGACCCTGCGTCCGAGGAGCCGTCAGCCGTCAGCGGGACCGAGGAGCAGAGACCAACATGCAGGAGGATATCTGACGCTCGGAGCCTCCACGGTGGGCTCCTGTATTCCTCCATTCTTCTCCTCGCATTTTGATTTAAATATTCATTCGGGAGGCTTCGTGGATTACCGCCATGGACGCGCGGAGCAGCGAGGAGCGATCCCTCCGCTGACGGGCAGCGATGCGTCTGGAGCTCCAGAGGTGATCACCGCCGCCACCACAGCGCCTTCCGCCCGCCGTGCCGCTGCCCATGGGGTTAAAACCCGTCGCTACAGCGGGCCTGTGGCTGATCTCTCGATAAGAAACGGAGAAGGGTGTTGTCAGAGAGCGAGGAAGAGCGAGGGAGAGAGAGGGGGGACGAGAGGAGGAGGAGGAGGAGGAGGAGGGTGCACTACGAGGTGTTCTGTTTTTTTGGAGCGCGGGAGACAGACGGCCACGGAGAAGGTGTACTGACGTGAGGGGAGAATGAGCGCGAGGAGGAGCCGCCAGAGGACCCCCCGTCGCGAGTGGACGCCGTGAGAAGATCAGGAGGCTGGATGGACGTCAGACCCTTTAGGTAAGCGAGCGTATGTTCTCATCCTCTTCTCACCTTTCCAAACCCAGCACCACCATAACGCGTCTCCCCCCCCCCTCTCCATCGTCCCTGTGGGTGCTTTGGAGGTTTTGCGCAAAGCGAGCTTGGAGACGATGCCTGCTCGACGTCTTTACATGCAGACTATCGATTCTGACGCACTGGCGAGAGGGCAGAGAGACGTCAGCCGTCGGAGCGTCAATGTGTTGCTGGCGGACCTGGTATTTTCGGGGTTTCTTCGACCGCCTTTGCCTGTTGATGAGTGAATGTTGCTGGCGCCATCTCGCCGCTGCTGTCTGTCTCGGCCAACTGTGGACCAGAGTTATTCTCCTTATCTCCAACCATCGTGCTATCGGATCTGAATCAGCTCTGTTAACACGTCCAGCACGGAGCTAAATTGGGCCCGATTGCGGCCATCACTACTGCCTCCCTATGGCGGCTTGCACATCGATTTTTTTCTCTCTCTCTCTCTCTCTCTCTCTCTCTCTCTCTCTCTCTCTCTCTCTCTCTCTCTCTCTCTCTCTCTCTCTCTCTCTCTCTCTCTCTCTCTCTCTCTCTCTCTCTCTCTCTCTCTCTCTCTCTCTCTCTATCTCTCTCTCTCTCCCTGTCTCTATGATAGACAGGCCTACTCTTAATAAACATGTAACAGTCCTATGGGATGAACTACAATGATGATTCAATGTATCCAACACATAAGTACCACTCTCTTATTCACACACATGCATGCGTGCACACGCACGCACAGCTGACGTCCTGTGAAGATACAGATAGGATTGTGAAGTGTAATTAAATGCACACACAGCGATGATCCAGGCGAAGGACTGTGCATTAATATTCCGTGCTGGTCTGCCGCTCCACGCACGCCACACAACAGGGCCTCTGTTCACGACTCCAGATCAGGGACGGTGTGCGTCCGTGTCTCGGGAAGACGCTGTTCCTAAAGCGACGTATAGCCTCCCTTACACACACAGACACCCACAGAGAGAGGGGGTGTCACGGTGAGGACGTGCTGTTGGACGGGAGAGGGTTGGCTTTGTGCAGGTTCGACTGGCGGTTTGGTGGACGCTTCTGGTCGCCTCGAGAAGGAGACGGAGATGTGATGGTGGAGCGGCTGGTGTGTTTCCCCGCTCTGCTCGGTGGTAGAGGATGCAGACCTCATCTGAGGACTAGCAGACAGACGACGTCTCCATCGCTGGCACTGCAGCGACGGGCCCACTTTGGGACTGAAGCTTGTTCCGTTTATTAATCTCTTGGAAGGCAAACCTGTGTGCAGCGGTGAACCTTCGCATAAACACATCTGACAGCATTTGGGTAAACAGTACTGGGGTAAACAGCACTGGGGTATACAGCACTGGGGTAAACAGCACTGGGGTAAACAGTCTGGGAACCAATAGAAAGAGACAAACAAGAGTTCTTAAAAACGGCCCAAATCCTCTGTGAAAGATTAGATGTATACGAGCTGCATGGAAGAGTTGGGCCTTGGCTTCACAGGCCTCTTCAGGATAAATGGCTCTATTTCTTTGAGCTTTTAGTGAATTGCTTCTCGTGAATTGCTTCCCTGCTCTATGTGAGTAAATAGCCCAACCTTTGAATGTTTACTATGAGCTGCAGTGTTTACCGCGGTCCCCAGCCTCTAAAGGGTGGCCAGTGGGTGGGGGGGGGGGTCCCAAAAAGGCTGGCACACTACAGAGACCGCTGGCATAATGCTGCGGTCCCCCGCTCTTATTTTGAAGTCCACTGCTAACTTCCCCCTAGCAGTTGGCTACGAGGCCTGAGTATTGGATCGTCCCTCGACATCAGCCCCTTTCAGCTCATTAGCCCTTAGCGTGTTTGAAGAGCCGTACAGCTCCGGGCTCCCATTGGCCGGCGTGTTTGAAGAGCTGCCTGCTCCTGGCTCCCATTGGCCGGCGCTGTGTGACATGAGCGTGACCCCTTCGAGGTGGGGGGATGCTTGACTCATGGAAAAAGTGGATTATTGATCAATCTGCATCCAGTGTGGCTGGCGGGTCATGTGTGGTGTGTTCCTGACAGCCGCTCTCCTCCTGCTGCCACACGGTGCCTTGATTGTGTTTTTGGTGACGACGGCGTCAAAGCTTTCTCCAGCTTGACATGTGTTTGAGTCCCAGCATAATGCAATTCAAAACATATATGAGATCATACGGCACATGTGATGTATTGCACTTTGATTGTTGGTCGATCATATATTTTTTCTTGCTAATCAAAAATACAAAGATGTTGATGGAGACACAACTCATGAACCTATTTAGGGTCCGGTACGCTCCGGTGAGCAGAGTGTCACGAGGACGCCATCTGCCCTCCATCATGTCTGCTGTTCAATCGACCATAGTTTCACTGTATCGCACCGCACTACATCACAAGATCTTTATGAATGCATTTATTAAATCTGAAACATGGCTTTAGTTGGGTTTCTGGGTGGATGACATTACTGCACCTATAGAACGCAGGCTCCCACCGAGCCATTTATCTTTGGTACATTTGTGAAGCAGAGTTTGAAAGGATGTTAATTCTGCTTTGGGATTGAATTACACTTGTATAATGTGTAGATGCTTTCTGCAGCATGGAGCTTCAGACGTCTGGGAGTGCATATATCAGATCCTCAAGGTTTATTGACCAATAAAACCCAACATTTCCAGGAGGAGGACAGTGGATCTGAGGACAGCAGACAGTAGAGATTGTGAGTCACCTGCATTTACCTTTTACATAACTTGTAATCCCTAGTTGTAATCGTATGAGAACATGAAAATGGAAACTGGATTTCATTAGATCTCCAAGTTATAACGCAGCGGTTGTTTAGAAGTTGACAGGAGTTGGGTGTTGATGGTGTTTACTGGCTGTCACATCACCTTACGCTGTACTGCTAACCTTCTTCCTCTGCGATCTTTCTGGTGTTTCTAGTCGCAGTCAAAGAACATATGATTACATTCTATCCAAATATAGATAGTGTATTGGAAAGTCAAAGGCAATTCATTATCTCCTTCACCTTGCACATGAAAGGGCAGAGCCCAATCTGGTCTTCAAATATACCGGGATCTGGGTTTAAATACAGGCCCATGCCTTGGCTATATGTCAACTCCATTACAGAGCCGACCATAATGCCAGCAAATTGAAAAGGCAATTTGAATTAGGCTTGTTTCCACATGTTCCCTCCACAAGCCCCATAGATGGTTAAAGGTTAGGGGGTTGTCATAAAACGTAGTCCTGCACGCCCTGTGAGACTCAATGTGGGAGCGATACAAATACATCAGGTGTGGGTTGACCTTGACCAGGGGAATTCCTATTAGAGCTAACACATTGCACCTGACAGGGAGATGATTTACCAGGTTTGTTTTGTACGCAAGCAATCCCGCTTAACATACTTTGATGGCGTTCCAGTGGCGTTTTAATGCTGGAAGTTAGGCGTTCAATTCAACGCAGAATCTGGGAGCATTAGAGAATGACGCCTTATGAAAAAAACAGCTCCGGACTATTGATGTAAAAGGAGAGAAAACACATTAAAATAGCGCGTTCCTCTGAGCCGCTCCTGTTGGTTCCCTAGAGGTTTGTTGATGAGAGCAGGATTCGTTGGAAGGAATATCTTATTAAAGACCTGAGTTTCTCCCTGTACCGAAAATAATGTTAACCAGAACATGGCGGCAAAGTGGAGTTGTTTTTCTGTTTGCGAGGGAGTGGATATTTTCTCGTGTGCTAGACGCAGGGATGCTTGGAGATAATGTATCCATACAAGTTGGATGAATAATGAATAGCTCGCATGTCCTCGGTCCCTCACCAGCTCGTGTATTTATCCATACGTAGAGCCATACGTGGCCCGGCCAAGTGGAGCAGGAGGTCGCAGGACGAGACCATAGGAACGACAGCGAGAGCTGCGCCGCCGTTGGGTCTCCGGGAACAGATCTGTACAGCGATCACTGGGGAACCCTTTGAAACCGAATCAAAGTGAACTTAAGCTCCGGATTCACAGGGTTTCAAAGGCGCCCAGCGCACTCCTCACGCCTGGCCTACTTTAGACCGATACCCCGACCCCCGGACCCGCCGTCCCCGGCGCCGTGACGCGCCGGTGCGTCACGGAGGGTGATGAAACGTGCACCGCTGGTGCAGAGAGCTGCTGTTCTCCTCCCTTTGATATTTTGCCTAGCTAGCGCTAGCTCGCTGCTACGTGCGGGTTCGGACCGACGGGCGAAGACGCTCATCCGCTGTGACAGAACATGTCGTCCAGACAAGTGGCGAGCTCGTCAAATGTCTGGTGCCCCTCATATCACTGTGGGGGATTCTCCAGTAACTTATGAGTCAGCGGTGGTTCCGATTGTAAGCGTGAGCAATTATTGTATTGGCCTTTGAGTTAGCCTAAATTAGCCTATTTTTGTGGAGGAATGCGTGTCCAAATTAAACGTTGTCTCACACTGAGCTCGGCAGCGTTTTGGCGGCCATTGTTTAATGTCTAAAAACACAGAAGAATAATGAATCAGAAATAAGGTTGATTGTTGAAAGGAGAGGAAACATGCAAGGAGGAGACCAGGGCTGCTGGAGACTACAGCCGTGGGTTTTGTTTTACAGGGGAAGCCGAGGAACACAAATCTACGAAGGCAGTGCTCTGCCACTCTTAGTGTGTGAGGCGTCAGGAGCTATATTTGTACTCTCACTAGTCATTCGTTGCTATCCCAAGGCCTGTGGGATCAAAGCACTTCCATGTCGAGATCTCCAGCGCCGAGAAGCCATGCCCAAAATATTAATAAATAAACACGGAATTTATTACTTAAAACCCTCGTTCAATTATTGAGTTTTGGTTTCGATACTGGATGCCGATTGCGTTCCCATAGCGATTTGAGAGAACTGGGGCGAAGCTGTGGGAGAACGGGGAGAAGCGGACACACTTCCAGAGCAACAGTAACCAGGACTGTTCCGCGCGGTTCGTCAGCGGA
>NC_044054.1:33118449-33125949 GCF_902167405.1 Gadus morhua
CCCCACGCCCCCCCACGCCCCCCCCCCCCCCCCCTCCCATCCGTCACGTGTCGGGCGGACACACCGCCGCTTGTGATGTCATCACAATCGAACCGATCCTGCGATGGTTTGTAACGGTCGGTCAGCGCTACACCTGGTGGGGTACACGGCGTCCATAGCGATGACGTCACGGTGCTCATAGCCGCCGCCTCCCTCCGCGCTCGCTGGCGCCGTGACAACGGGAGGGAGAGGAAATTGAGCTTGTTGTTAAAATTGAGGAGCGGCCGACAGCGAGCACAAACCGAGCAGCTGACACGACTCCCTACAAGGTGGTGAGCGGCTGACTAGTGTAGCAGCTCTCCGCACACACGTACGGGCGCACGCACGCACACACACAAACACACGTATGGGCGCACGCACGCACACACACGCACACACGTACGGGCGCACGCACGCACGCACACACACGCACACACGTACGGGCGCACGCACGCACACACGTATGGGCGCACGCACGCACACACACGCACACACGTACGGGCGCACGCACGCACGCACACACACGTATGGGCGCACGCACGCACGCACACACACGCACACACGTATGGGCGCACGCACGCACGCACGGGCACACACACGCATGCATGCATGAGCGCGTACACGGGCAAACACACACACACGCACGCACACTCACACACACACGCGGGTGCGCACGTTGTATCTCCCGACACACACGCGAGACGACTCATAAAACCACACAGGAAATTTGATTCAAAATGGTTGAAAGTAAATTGGTCATAGTGGAGATTAATTGGATTTAAGAAATTCGTGGCCAACCCCTAACCACCTTGAGCAGAGAACATTATATATGCATGTTAGTCTCAGTGGTGCATCTCCTCTCTCCTGTCTCCCCCTCTCCCCCCGCTCCTTCTCTCGCTCCCCATTACGCGACACTAATTGTAGCGCACTCTTACAGATGTGGGGATGCAGAGTAGGGGGAAATGCAAATGAGTGCAAGTGATTTGATGTTTAGCTTGTCAGGATGTGACACTTATTTTAAAGGGCCACAGCTCAAATAGGCCCCAGAACGTCCCCCTTGGGCACGGCGACTTGGCCGGTGAGAGACCGCTGGCTCGTTCAATTAAACCCAACGCGCGTTCGGGCCGCTACGCTTCTGGTGACATGTCACCAATAAACAGTTTTTAATGATTTCAGACAGAAAGTAAATCTGTCACACTGTCCACTTCTGGTATACAGTGAGAGGCCTTCTGGGTGAATGGCCTTGTGGGTTAAATGTCCTTTAAGAGCCTTAACTAAAGAACACCACCACTGACTGTGGCGTCGGTGATTGGTACTCAAGCAGCTCCATGTTTCTCTGAAAACGTTCTCAGATTTGTTTGCCCCTCGTTTCGGGGATCGGTGAGGAAATGGCAGCTGGGGCTGGCTGACTTGTAGTTCTACGGTCGTCACGCAGGTGTGTGTCAACAATGTGTCCTCACGGCCCTTCTGGGAGTTGTAGTCCCACAAACACGTGTCTATAGTCAGGTGTGCTGGAGTTAATCACCACTGCAGAGTGACGGGCGGGCGGATCAGATGCTGCACTGGGCCCATGTGTCCTTGAGGATGACTCTTTCACTAGACGCTAAGCAACGCCGGCTCCCCCCTCTCCATCCTGGAGAACTTTTGCTTATTACCCACGGAGACGGCGTCTCAACGTTATCCCTCCGAGTATGAAAGAAGAGCACCGCGTTTTTATTCTCCCGATGCATCTATTCCTCCCGACCCGGCCCGCTCGCCTCCCTGTGTCCCCGCCTGGCTGTCTCCCCCCTCCCTCCCTCCCCCCTCCCTCCCTCCTCTCTCTCCTTCACTGTCTCTCTCCTCTCTCTCTCCCCTCCCTCCTCTCTCTCTCCCCTCCCTCCTCTCTCTCCCCCCTCCCTCCCTCCTCTCTCTCCTTCACTGTCTCCCTCCTCTCTCCCCCCCTCCCTCTCTACTCTCCTCTCTCCCCCCCTCCCTCTCTCCTCTCTCTCCTTCACTGTCTCTCTCCTCTCTCTCCCCCCCTCCCTCTCTCCACACCCCCTCCCTCTCTCCTCTCTCTCCTCCACTGTCTCTCTCCTCTCTCCCCCCCTCCCTCTCTCCTCTCTCTCCCCCCCTGCCTCTCTCCACCCCCCCCTCCCTCTCTCCTCTCCTCTCTCCCCCACCCCCTCCCCCCTCCCCTCCCCCCTCCCCTCTTCCCTCCATCTTAATGCGGATGGAGGTAGAGGGGGTCACCGTACTGAATGCAAATCAGATCGCTGTCTTCCCCTTCGTGGGCACGCTGTCGCCCTCCTCTTCCTCTTCCTCCTCCTTCTCATCCTCTTCCTCCTCCTCCTCCTCCTCTCACTGCACGCCTTCTCGGGAAAATAATCTAAATAGAACAGAACAAATGTTCGATGGGATTGTGAATTTAACACCCCCCCTCCTGGTTGGTTCACCCCCCCCCCCCCCCCCCCTTCCTGGCTCTGTTTTCCTGAGTCTGCCCGGCCCTGCTGGAGCCGGCGCTCCGGAGCCAGCGCTGTGTCGGAGCGTTCCCGCCTCCGGCGCTCCCGCTCCCAGGGCTCGCCATACTTCATTTTTATTGCCGCTAGAGCGGCCATTTACCGTCCTCGTTATTAAAAACCATCTTTCAGGAGGCAGAGCTACAGAGGCAGGGACGGCGCCGGGGCTGGTGGAGCGAGGGGGGGGGGGGGGGGGAGAGACGAGGAGCAGGGGGGAGGGGAGGAGGAGGAGGAGGAGGAGGAGGAGGAGGAGGAGGAGGGGGAGGAGGAGGAGGAGCAGGAGGAGGAGGAGGAGGAGGAGAGGAGGAGGAGGAGCGGTGAGCAGGACTGGGGGAGTGATGGAGGCGACCGTGGGCTATGGAGGTGGGGCGAGGGGGGGAGGAGGAGGCAGGGGGGAGAGAGAGAGGGAGAGGGGGAGGAGGAGGAGGACTGGGGGAGTGATGGAGGCGGCCGTGGGCTGTGGAGGTGGGGCTCTGCCGGTGTCCGACACCTTGTCAAGCAGACAACGGCCGGGCCGACGTGACAGACTGCAGCCGCCGCTGTTTAGAGCGCCCGGGAAACATGGAGGGACAGGAGACAGCTGGGCCGGCCCGCGGCGCTCTGAGCAGCGCCGAGCCGGCTCCCCGGGAGCAGGGAGACGGCGGGTTCAGCGCCGCGGGGCCAGACGGTGGCGCCGCGCCACTTCCAGCCGGGCTGTAGAGGCTAACGGGGAGCTAACCATAGCAGCTTCACTGCTACTAGCATCGCCGCGGAGGCTAGCTGGAGTCTAGCATCGGTGGCATCGCTCCTAGTACTGCTGTGGAGGCTAACTAGAAGCTAACCATAGCAGATTTACTGCTGGCAGGGCTGGTGAGGCTAACAGTAGCATGTCAAGACTGCCATGGCTATGGAAGCTAACTGTTACTCTTAAGCTGTTTGGAGCGGGTTCATTATCAGCAGGTCTGTGGAGGCTATCGGTAGCACGTTCAAGACTAGCATTGGGCTGTGGAAGCTAACCGGGAGCTAACTGTAGCAGGGCTGTTGCTTCCCATCTAACATGGCTGCTGAAGCTAATTGTAGCGGCTTCACTGATAGCAGGGCTGTGGAGGCTAACTGTATTAGGTTCAACAATAGCATGGGGCTGTGGAAGCTAACTGGAGCTAACTGTAGCTGGGCTGTGGTCTCACTAGTAGCAGGGCTGTGGAAGCTAACTGTAGCTGGGCTGTGAAAGCTAACTGGAAGCTAACTGTAGCAGGGCTGTGAAAGCTAACTGGAAGCTACCTGTAGCAGGGCTGTGGAAGCTAACTGGAAGCTACCTGTAGCAGGGCTGTGAAAGCTAACTTGAAGCTACCTGTAGCGGGGCTGTGGATGCTAACTGTAGCGGCTTCACTAGCCTACTATTAGGATTGAAGCTTATAAGGGGGTTAGGGGGTTTGGATCTGAGTCAAAAGGATCTGGGATCAGACCCCAATGTCCACATTCTACCCAGAGGCATCATGGAGCCAGATGACTAGCGACGTGCTTGTTAATGACATGGATCTCAACAATAAGTTATGAGTAATTCACTTAGGATAAATGCGTCTAAATGAATAAATGGCCAAATAGCAGGATTCATTCTCAACCCACTTCAAACCGTTATTAATGTTTTATTGTTCCTGTTGCATCCAACGTCCTGGTCCAATGCCACGTCCAATCCTTCCTGCCCAACGCCCACACGCATATACACGGAGCTAGATAGCAAGATGGCTCCTTACTCTCTCTAATCCTTTCTTTCTTTCTTTCTTTCTTTCTTTTTTTCTTTCTTTCTTTCTTTCTTTCTTTCTTTCTTTCTTTCTTTCTTTCTTTCTTTCTTTCTTTCTTTCTTTCTTTCTTTCTTTTTCTTTCTTTCTCCCTCCCTCCCACCCTCCCTTCCTCTTCCTCTTCTGTTTTTACTGTACCATCTCCCGGGTCCCTAACACTCCTCCACGTCCAGTCTCTCCGTTCTGAGCTGAAAGCGTGCTGCCGTCCTCACCCCCCACGCCCCCGTACAGCACTGGGCCCTCGACCAGCGTTCAGCGTTCAGCGTTCAGCCCGGTCCCTCCCTCAGCTTCCGTTTGATGAGAGCGTGGTAGCGGCGGATGTCTGCGGCTCTCCACCCTCAGAACGGCTCCACTCAGGGCAATCATCTGGCGTGTGTAGATTAGCGTCTTTAATGGGCATGAGAGGCTGGGCTGAAACCGTCTCTGCATGGCCCGCTGAGGTTGGAGAGTGGAGGCCGACTGGGGCTCTGTCTGATATGACTGTGAGGTAATAGCCAGGGTCCATTACCGCTCTATCTACCTGTCCCCCCCCCCCCCCCCCCCCCCCCCCCACCACCACACCCCAGCGCTCCCAGTCTGCTACCACTTCCCCCACTTAGTCTCTTACTGGAATGGACCTTCACACAGTGTGTGTGTGTATGTGTGTTTATGAGAGTGTGCCTGAGTTTCTGTGAGTGTACATTAGTGAATTTAGGTTGTGGTGAGCTACTGTGTGTGCATGCGTTCACGCTTGAGTCTGTGAGTGTGTCTGCGTGCAAGTGAGAGTGTGTGTGTGTGTGTGTGTGTGTGTGTGTGTGTGTGTGTGCGTGTGAGTAAATGTGTGCACTTGAGAGTGTGTGTGAATGCATGTGTGACTGTGTGCATGCGTGTAAGTGTATGTGTGTGCACGTGAGTGTGCATGCGTCCATGTGAATGTGTGCGTGCGTGTGAGAGTGTGTGTGTGTGTGTGCATGTGAGTAAATGTGTGCACTTGAGAGTGTGTGCGTGCATGTGTGTGTGTGCGTTCCCATCGATTCCTCTGCATTAAGGTCGGACGGACGACCAGAACAATCCATCCGATGAAGATCATGATGATGAAGAGGGGAGGGACCCGCGTTGGTATGAAAGCATTGATGGAATCTGTACGACCCGCCGCTACTTAGCCCCCCCCCCCCCCCCTACTGTGTGTAGCGCCAGGCTTCTCGTGAGACGATGAGGAGCGTATCGACGTGGCGCGGTGACGTCACCCATCGGTTTACTGTTAGCTAACTGTTATGGAGCCATCGATTTTCCGTTACGGAGCCGCCATTGCTGGAGGTTTCTGCATCCAGCCGAGGAATCGATCCGTGTTTGGCACTTTGAGGGCGGGGATGTAGTGGGTGTAGTCTGTGGGCGTAGCTCATTAATATTCAATCCGTAATTACTTTTTATTGAAATGCAACTGTCAAACGGGCCTCTCAATATTCATAATATGGAGATGAGCTAGGCGTTCTGAGATCCTCGTCGAAGGAAGAACAAATGTAATCGCTTTGTGTAACGAGAATCAAATCACGTTTTCTCCTTTGACTTGGAATGGGGGCAGGTCTTACTGTATCCCACCGCTGTGAGCCCCCTATAGGCCGTTAGAAGAACTACACGCTAGTCTCTAGTGAACCACCTAGAGGCCAATAGAGGAACTACACGCTAGTCTCTAGTGAACCACCTAGAGGCCGTTAGAGCAACTACACGCTAGTCTCTAGTGAACCCCCTAGAGGTCGCTAGAGGAACTACACACTAGTCTCTAGTGGACCCCCTAGAGGCCGCTAGAGAATCTACATGCTAATCTCTAGTGAACGACCTAGAGGCCGCTAAATATACTACACGCTAGTCTCTACTCTAGTGAACACCTTAGAGGCCGTTAGAGGAACTACACGCTAGTCTCTAGTGAATCACCTAGAGGTCTTTAGAGGAACTAGATCCTTGTCTCTAACGTTGACCACCTAGAGGCAGCTAGAGGAACTACACGCTAGTCTCTGACGTGAACCACTTAGAGGCCACTAGAGGAACTAAACGCTAGTCTCTAGTCAACCACATAGAGGCCACTAGAGGAACTGCATGCTAGTCTCTAGTGAACCACCTAGAGGCCACTAGAGGAACTACACGCTAGTCTCTAGTGAACCACCTAGAGGCCACTAGAGAAACGACATGCTGGTCTCTAACGTGAACAACCTACCGGCCGCTAGAGGAACTGCATGTTCCCGGCCTCACAAATAGGCGGTCCTGCATGCAGCTGAGGTGAGCGATTCAAATCATTGAGAGCGCAGTGTGACGGAGTCACACCGCGAGGCCTCCATCAGGGTGAGAAAGGGGTGGTGTAGGGGTGGAGGAGGGGTGAGGAGGGGTGATGAGGGATGAGGCCCCACCCCGAGGGCCGCCATCACGTCACACCACAAAGTGGCTCCACGCCGCCGTCGCTGCGTGGGTGAGAGAAGGGCGAGAGACTGAGTGTGAGAGAGAGGGTGGTGTGTATGTGTGTGTGTGTGTGTGTGTACTGTTTGTGTGTGTCTTTGTATTTGTGTGTGTACTGTATGTATGTGTGTGTGTGTCTTTGTATTTGTGTGGTACCGTGTGTCTGTGTGTACTGTATGTGTGTGTCTTTGTATTTCTGTGGTACCGTATGTGTGTGTGTGTGTACACTGTATGTGTGTGTCTTTGTATTTGTGTGTGTACTGTATGTGTGCGTGTGTGTGCCTAACATAATGACATCTATGCTATGTTGGAGCACCCCCTCCCCCCGTCCATAGGTGACCTCAATGGAACGCTCCGTTCATCCTGAATGGATCGGTCCATTCAACGGAGCGATCCATTCAGGGTGGATGCTCATTCCTCACACGTCTGACTCACGCTGTTCCGCCCCGCCAGCAGTTGTTGGGTCATAGAAATGGATTTTTCTTTTTTTAGGGTACATACTTGACACACTAGGTTTTGTGTTGCATTGTGGGGATTCTACGTCGATGCTCATCAATTTGACAGTTGGCGTTGGTGTGTCCGTGTGCGTGTGTGCGTGTAGCTGCAGGTGTGTTGGTGTGTGTGTGTGTGTGTAGCTGCGGTTATGTGTGTGTGTGTGTGTGTGTGTGTAGCTGCATTAGTGTGTGCATGTGTGTGTGTAGCTGCATGTGTGTGCGTGTGCGTGTGTGTGTGTGTGTGTGTGTGTGTGTGTGTGTGTGTGTGCGTGTGCGTGTGTATTTCAG
>NC_044054.1:33140949-33148449 GCF_902167405.1 Gadus morhua
AGGCTTCAAGTGTATGCAATGGTCTGTGTGCATGTGTTCTGTGCGCTTATGGACTGTGTGCATGTTTTCAGCATAAAGGTTGTGACGCCTATTGCATCACGGACTAAATCAGTAAGTGAGCATCTGTAGATGTGTAGAGTCAGAGGTTCAAGAACATGACTCCGTTGGAGGCGAACATTCACTGTTGCCCCTTAAACTACCCCCACCAGGAGGCAGATCTTGGTGATGGGCTTTTCCAACTCGTTGGTCTGTGTCTTGACACGGACCCGTCGAACGCACCCTTTGGAGTCTGCCATGGTGTCGGTGATGCGCCCAATGGGCCACGCACCTCTGGGTGCGGACTCTTCCACCACGAGCACGATGTCACCAACTGTGAAGTTTCTGTGAACTTTGTTCCACTTCTGCCGCTCTTGCAGTTGAGGGAGGTACTCGGTCGTCCACCTCTTCCAGAAGAGGTCGGCGATGTATTGCACTTGCCTCCAGCGTCTCCGAGCGTACAGGTCATCCTTCTTGAATAAACCTGGTGGCAAGATGGGTTTACCTTTCAGCTGAAGAAGGTGGTTTGGAGTCAAGGCCTCGATGTCATTGGGATCGCCAGAGGAGGTGGTGATTGGACGGTCGTTCAGTATGGCCTCCGCTTCACAGAAGACTGTCTGCAGGGCTTCATCGTCTAGGGCTTGTTGGTTAGTTACAGAACGCAGCAATCTTTTTACGTCCTGCACCAAGCGTTCCCATACGCCACCATGGTGGGCTCCATATGGGGGGTTAAATGTCCATTTAATTCCATCCTGCATCAAGCTTTTCTGAATTTTGCTGTGATTCAACTCTGCAATGGCTTGTTTCAACTCACGGTTTGTGCTGACGAAGTTGGTTCCATTATCCGTCCGGATTTCTTTGACTTGGCCTCTGCGGCAGATAAACCTCCTGATGGCGTTTATACAGGAATCTGTATTGAGGGAATGCGCCACCTCCAGGTGTACTGCGCGACAGGTTAGGCAAGTAAAAAGTGCTCCATATCTTTTAACTAGGCTTCTGCCTTTCTTAACTTCTATTGGCCCAAAATAATCTAGGCCCACATGTGTGAATGGTGGGGCATCAGCTGTGACTCTGTCAACAGGCAGGTCAGACATTTTCTGCTCACCTGGTCTTTGGCGCTGCTTTAGGCATATCACACACTCACTGATGATCTTTCTGGCTGCTGCATTTGCATGAGGAATCCAGTACTGTCGTCGTAGGGTTGAGAGCATATGATTTCTTCCCCTGTGACCAACTTTATTGTGTACATGTTGAAGAATGAGCTTTGAGACGTGACTTTCTTTTGGTAGTATTGCAGGGTGTTTTGTTTCCACAGGTAGAGCGGACCTGCTCAGCCTACCACCAACTCTCAATACATCATCAATGGCAATGGGGTCAAGTTTGTACAGTTGACTGGATTTCTTTACACCACCTGATTTCAGTGCAGCCAATTCGCTGGAGTAATGTTTCTTTTGCACAAAGCGCACTATTGCCTCCTCTGCTAAGAGCAGGTCATCGACTGTGAGTGGTAAGTAGTTTGTTTTCTTTACCTGTTTGACAGGAGTTTGATCTCCACATTGTGCATTTTCTTTTATCTTTAGCCTTAGCTTTTCTTTCAGTTTCATAATCCATGCCACGGCTCTCTTGAGCCTTGTCCAGCTAGAGAAGTGCAGCAACAGTTTAGTGGTGGGACATACTTCTTCCGCCTGTGCGGCGAAGGAAAGGACCTCCTCTCTCACTTCTGGGTCAGCGTCCGGATGCAGCGATGCTTTGTCCACGCTTGCTGGCCACTCACGCTCGGTTTTTCCGAGAAAGTCAGGACCAGTGATCCAGGTTGAGGACTTCAGGAAGGCTCCAACTTTCATGCCTCGCGAAGCTGCGTCTGCAGGATTCATCTTAGAGCCAACATGTCTCCACTGACCGACATTAGACAGTGAACTTATGATGGAAACTCTATTGGCTACATAGGTCTTAAAGCGAGTGGTGGTGTTTGCGATGTATTTTAGGACGGTCATGCTGTCGGACCAAAAGACTGACTCACTGAGGTTGAGCTCCAACTGTTTTGACAGCATCTTGTCCAGGCGCACAGCAACGACTGCTGCAGCCAGTTCCAGGCGAGGTATGGTGACGTGCTTGAGTGGAGCCACCCTTGCTTTGCCTATAACAAAAGCAACACACACTTCCTTCTCGCTGTTAGTTAGCCGTAAGTATGATACGGCACCGAATCCAACTTCGCTGGCATCACAAAAGTGATGCAGCTGTGCCATTTCTACATTTCCAAATTCACTAGGTGTGAAGCATCTTCTGACACTGAATGAGTGTAACAGAATCAAATCATCCACCCACCTTTGCCATGTTTGTGCCATCTCTGGTGGTATTGCCTCATCCCACGCCAGCTTCAACTTGCACAGCTGCTGCAGAATCTGCTTTGCGGGGAGTATCACCGGGCTTAAGAACCCTAGTGGGTCGTAAATGGAGCTCACACTTGACAGTATTCCACGTCTTGTCAGTGGCTTGTGCTTGTTCAGAATGCTGAAGGTGAAGGAGTCTTGTTCAACATCCCACTGGACGCCTAGGGCTCTTTCCATAGGCAGCTGGTCTCTGCTTAGGTCAAGTGTTTTCACTCCACTGGCTCGATCTGCTTCGGGGATCTCAGAGAGAACAGAGCGGTCACTGCATATCCACTTATTGAGCTTGAACCCTCCTTTAGCACATACCTCGGTGAGTTGCTGGTAGAGAGAGGTGGCTTGTTCGACTGAATGAACTGACTTGAGGGCATCATCGACATAGAAATTCTTTCTGATGGTGCTAATGGCCTCCTCTGGATACAGATGTGCATTATCCTCAGCAGTTTTTAGCAGGGCGTATGTAGCACAGCTGGGGGAGGACACTGCTCCGAAGATGTGGACTAACATTCTGTGCTCAGCAAGGTCTTTGGTTAGGTCGCCGTTAGGCCACCACAGAAAGCGCAAGTAATTTGCGTGTTCCTCAGCCACTCTGACTTGATGGAACATTCCTTTGATGTCAGTCATTAGTGCCATTGGACCCTGACGAAAGCGGGTGAGCACACCTAACAAGGTGTTTGTCAGGTCGGGGCCTTGGAGGAGCTGTTTGTTCAGGGATGTTCCAGCAAAACATGAGGCACAGTCGAACACCACGCGTAATGTTTTCTTGCGGGGGTGGTAGACTCCGTGATGCGGCAAGAACCAGACTTTACCTTCCTCATGGCTCAGCTGATCTTGAGGTATGATCTCGGCGTATCCCTCTGTGCTAACATCTTGCATGAATCCTTTGTATTCCTCAAAAAATGACTGGTCCCTTTTGAACCTTTTCAGCAGCTGTTGCGCCCTCTGCTGGGCGACTTGTTTGTTGTTGGGCATCACTACATTGGAGTCGCGGAATGGCAGCTTCAGGTAGTAATGACCATTGGTAAGTGTTGCTGAGCTTGACATTATTTCCATAAACTGTTTGTCCTCCACAGACAATTCAGCGTGTTCGTCACAGTGCTGTTCGACAAAATCTTGATTATACTGCTTAATCAACATTTCTTCCAATTTTCCTAATGAGATGCGATTCACCTGTACGGAAGCTGTATCGCTGTCGTCGCTATCTTCTTGTCCAAGTGGGCCGTTGATGACCCATCCAAGACGAGTCTGGACAGCGTAGGGTCCATTACCTTCACTGTTGACTATTTTCCATGGTTCCAGTGCTTTAGGTGCGTTTGCACCAATCAGCAGTCCAATACTTGCATTGATGGGCGTCAGTTCCACTTCTTGTAAGTAAGGCCATTTTTTAAGGTCTTCTTCTTTGGGTATGTTGTCTTTCGTGACAGGGATTGACTTTTGAGTGTACACATCTGGCAGTCTCAAGAATTTGTTGTCATTTAAGGCAGCTACTTCCAAGCCAGAGATCTTATGACTACTCACATACTGCTCCTGCCCCATCGTCTTCAGCAGTATGTCCATTTTTTGTCCAGGTGCGTTCAGCTGAGTCATTAATGACTCCGTACAGAATGTGGCTGAGCTGCCTGGGTCCAAGAAAGCGTATGTTTCGATTACTTTTGTGCTTTTGTTTAGTCTGACTTTGACAGGTAGAACAGACAGCGAGCATTCTTTAGAACCGACCCCAGTATCACCTTCAGAGTCCAAGGACACAAGTGCGTTGGAGACCGTTTGTGTTTCATGGTCGGCTGGGGTGTTCTGAGGTTTTGGTTCGATGTGCAGAACTGTTGGATGATTCTTACTGCAGGTGCGGCATGTCAGCCTTTCTTGACAGTTCCTGCTTAAGTGACCTTGTACTAAGCATCCAAAGCACACGCCTTTGCTCTGTAAAAACGTAATTTTGTCTTTGTTTGGTTTCTTTTTGAATGTTGTGCACTTGTCAAGTATGTGGCCGTCATTGCAAAACAAGCACTGAATTTTGCCTGCATTTCCAGCGTTGGGCGTGTCACTCTGGTGTGGCACCTGAGCAACAGAGGTGGCGAAGCTGCTGCCTTTGGCTTTTCCAATTGACTTGGGGGTTGGTGGTGTTGTGGCTTTTGCTCTTGTATTTTGAATTTCACAGAAGACGGGGTCCATTGCAGCTCTCACTTGCCTTTCCAGGAAGTCCAGTAGGTCTTTGAATTTCACTCTCCGTTTTTGCTCCTCTCTGATGCTGCACACTTTCATCCTCCAGGACTCACGCATCCTGAACGGCAGCTTGGAGACGAACACCTTCATGTGTGAGGAGTTTTCCATTTCGTCCAAATATCCGGCGTCCTCCGTTGTGTTATAACTGGTTCTTAGGAAAAATGTGTATGATCTTAATGCTACACCTACGCCGTCATCTGCTTTCAGGGCTGGCCAATCCAATGCCTTGTTCAGAAATGCAGCTGTAACTTTCACTTTGCTTCCGAAGTTCCACTCCAACTGCTTTTTAGCCTCTCCGAATGCAGTTTGTGGGCTCATATGCATGCAGCTCTGCACCAGCTTTCTGGGCTGCCCAGATGTGAATTGCTCTAAATAATAAAGCTTAACCTGCATATCATCTGTCTTGCTCTCAATGCCTTGTTCAAATGCTTTGATAAAGGATCTGAATTGCAGGGGATCACCATCAAAAACTGGTACTTGTATGGGTGGTAAAAGTGACTGTCTCTGCTGCTTAATCAGCATTGCAGTAATCTCATTTTGTTTGCGCATTGCTTCAGCTAAATCGGGTTGGTCATTATTACTGTCTGCACTTTGCTGTAGATGACGTGTTTTTGCTTTGCTTTTTGCATATATGGGGGGGGCGACTGACGTAGTAGGTCCAACGGTAGACAACGGAACGGGAGCCGGTGACATTTTTGTCTGTTTCATAGCTCTTTGGGGCGATATGAATTGTGTGGGTGTAGAGGCTCCAGAGGACGCTAGACTTTTCGATTTTTGTGTTTCTTCTTGTTCTTTAAACACCTGTGACTTCGCCTTTGCGATGGCCAAATTAGTTTTAACGGACAGCGTTTCTCTTTTGGCTTTCATTACTGCGTTTAATTGGGCTTCTTCAAGTTCAAGCGCGTGTTTTTCTTGTAACGCGTCAGCCTGCTTTAGCAGGGTTACGCGCTCCAGCTCGGCCTGAATTGCCATCTCTGAAAGGGTTTTACTTTTTCTACTGGCAGAGGATGAACTAAAGGACTTGCTCGCAGCTGCTTTGCTACTGGGGCGTGCGGGTTTTGCGGTCTGTGAGACGCTATCGTGGGGCTCTACGTCATAGCTTTTACGAGATGCAGCGTGAGACACATTTTCCACGGCGCTTACATTATTAGCGGCATCCTGCGAGGCGTCTTGTTTTAGCCACGTTTCTATGTCATCAATAAATTCTCTGCAGTTTATCAATTTGGGTTCATACCAGTCGGTGTGGTCAGATTCTCTCTCGTCCTCGTTCAATAAGCTTTGCACAGCCACTTGTACGTCCATAAACTCCTCCAGGAAACGATTGTAAACTTTCATGTGTTCTTCAATGACGGTGGTATTCTCTCCATTATCGATCAAAGTGTGAATTTCATTCCGCTTTCGTGTGAGAGCGCCGAGTTTTCCACTTCGCTTCTTAATTAAACTTAAAACTTCCCTTTCCTTTCCCAAATCTTCCTGCTCCTGCTGCATAATGTTCCAACTAGGTTTGTTTCCGCAAAAATCCAAAGAATGTTTTCAAACTAAAGAGTCTTTGCTTTGTCTTCTTTTAAGTCTTTAAACTGCAGCTCAAGCGGGTCCACCCCGACGTTGCGGGTTGCTTCAGAGTCAGCTGTTAGTCAGTCAGCTGTTACTCACGTCTTCTCGTTTCGGCTTCCAAATTCCAGTAATCCAACAGAAACGTTCCAACAGATAATCCAATTCAATTCGATATCTTCCAAGTTCGATGTCCAAACGAAAGAAAGATTTTACTTAATGTAACGGCCTTTTTTCCATTTTCCAATGTTCCAAACTAAAGGCCGTGGGTGACGTGGATTCGGCTTCAAGTTTACGCACAAACACAAGTTTCCAAAATAGAGTTCTGTTTATTCCAATGGTCTTCTTTGCATGAAGTTCTAACAAATGTTTTCTATTTCCATAATCCAAAATGCTTGTATTAGGTGTGTGGTAAAATCTTTTTATCTTGCCCAAAACATGCCACGCCGCCCGACATTACTTTCCAACTATGCTAGAGCGGTGGGCGTGACCTAAAATCACCTGCGCCTGTGCCTAGGTAGGCGTATACAAATCACGGGTCGAAGTGAGCTTAACAAAAAACAGAAACGGCCATTACAATAAGTATGAGTATTCGGATTCAGCCCTGGATTGGGCTTTGCGAGGTTTGTTTACAGGTGTTGCTATGGTTACCGGTCTTGCGTGTTCCAACGGTTTATTAGGTTTCTAATAAATCGCTGTCTAATCAATACTTCATTCACTGCCTCTTCCGTGGTCATTACAATATTATGAATAGACTGCATGGGTTCTCCGACGTCTCTCCCTCTTGGACTGCCCATAACAGGTTCCAATATTAAGGGCTGCCTAATATTCGTTCGAATTTTGATTTATTTTTTTGATATTCGAAGTGTGTTGTGGTAACCCGGTGCTCGCTTGGGCCAGGTTCCACGGATGAACGAGACTTTTTGCGTGCGGATACGCCGTTAAAGGCATTTATTGAGTACAACTTAAATACAATGAAGGAGACGCGGTCTCTAGGGCCTCCGTGGGCCTCAAGCCTCTTGCCTCTAGCCTCTAGCCTCTAGCCTCTAGCCTCTCCCGGACACGAACACTTGCTCCTTGCTCCCTTGCCGTGCTGTGCTGTCCTGGGCCCCGTTTCCCGAAAGCGTCGTTAGCCTAAGTGGATCGTGAAGTGCGTCGAAAGGGCATCGTAGAGTTTTCACCGCGTTTCCCGAAAGCATCGTTGGTCACGAACGTCTTGAAAACGCTCGTAGCTAACGAGTACTCCAGGGGTGCTCGTAGGTACTCGTAGGACGCTAAGAGCATCGTCAGCTATAGCCTCAGTGGC
>NC_044054.1:33158449-33168591 GCF_902167405.1 Gadus morhua
GGATCCCTCTGATTGGTTGAGGTTCTATGGAGGATTCCTCTGATTGGTTTATGTTCTATGGAGGATCCTTCTGATTGGTTGATGTTTTACGGAGGATCCCTCTGATTGGTTTATGTTCTATGGAGGTTCCTTCTGATTGGTTTATGATTTATGGAGGTTCTCTGTCTGTTTTTTTAAGTGTTTTAGTGTTTGAAGTAGTGACATAAATCATTGACAGTGTAAGGCCACTGTGTCTCTTCATGTAATAGTAACTTTTCAAACATTGAACTACAACATTTGATAAACACATAACTTCGCTGTAGCCATTACCTGTCCTGAGTAGTGTATAGTCTAGTAGTTTAGTGTAGTAGAGTGTAAGGTAGTATATTGTAGTATGGAGTAGTATAGCTTAGCATAGTGTAGCATAGTCAAGTATAATATAGCAACATAGCAATATAATGTATTGTAGTATAGAATATTATAGTACAGTATATTATAGTTTAGTATAACATAGTTATATAATGTCAAGTATAGAATAGTATAGTACATAATAGAATAGTATAGTTTAGTATAACATAGTTACATAATATGTAGTGTGGTATAGTGTAGTGTAGTAAAGTATAATATAGTATAGTATAGTATAGTAATATAATATATTGTAGTATAGAGCAGAACAGTGGGACGGACATTGCTGGAGTTGTAAAGTGTAAATAGAAACATCATTATATCATTATTAATATACTCGAGGCAAACATTATGTTTCGTCAGATACATTATAATTATATCGGCTTTACAGTCAAATGATTACATAAAAGAACAGATGAGAATGCATATGGCTGTCTGATGGCATTGGTCCGTCCCCAGCTCCACGGGAGAGTTGTGTGTTTGTTCTGAGGAGCGAACGCTGCGGAGGCACAACACAATAAGACTAATGGGCTAAGGAGCTGAGGAGAAGCTCAATAATTAAAAACACAATGGTAGCTTAAGTTAGACTTGTGAACGTGACATAAAGTGACGAGGAACCAAACGCATTCAACCATGGAGCTCCCAAGCACCCGCGCAACTCTCACCCCCTCCAAAAACAGATGGGAGAGCTCTGCATTATTTAATAATACAATCTATCAGCGGCAAACGGTATGAACGTTATTTCCACGTGACTTTGGTTTATTGAGGACAACTTTAGAGATTTGCCTTCAGACACATTTGTCAAACTTTTCTGCGTGAAATGGGAGCGTTTTGACGCATGTGTACCATGCGTCACAAACTACGTGTCATTTACAGAGCGTGATTTACTCTCAGGACGGGAGGAGGCAAATACTTTAGGATGGTTCTCAACGTGTTGATGTAGAAAGATGAACTCACAATGTAAAGATGCTGGACAATTGTACATTATAATACTTACTCCCTCATCCCCTCCCCCCCCCTCTCCCTCCCTCCAACCCTCCCTCCCTCTCCCTCCCTCCCTCTCCCTCCCTCCCTCCCCCTCCCCCCTCCCTCCCTCCTCCCTCCCTCCCTCCCTTCCCTCCCTCCCTCCCTCCCACCTTCCTTCCCTTCCTCCCTCATTCCCTCCCTCCCTCCCTCCCTCCCCCTCCCTCCCTCCCTCCCTCCTCCCTCCCTCCCTCTCCCTCCCCCTCCCTCTCCCTCCCTCCCTGTGCTCAATAAAGCAGGATGTATATTAACTATCAGACTGTTCTCTATGTATAGTTACACATATATCTAGTGTATATAGTCACACATATATCTAGTGTATATAGTTACACATATATCTAGTGTATATAGTTACACATATATCTAGTGTATATAGTTACACATATATCTAGTGTATATAGTTACACATATATCTAGTGTATATAGTTAAACATATATCTAGTGTATATAGTTACACATATATCTAGTGTATATACTTCTCATTATTCACATTAGGAGTTTCAGGCATTTCCGTTTCACTGAAGGCAGCGGTTTACTGTGTTTAGCCTGGGAACACTCTGTTCTAACCATCAGGCCTCCGTGATTAATATCTCCTGTAATAGCTTATAAAATATATAATATGATAAAATAATAATGCATTGCATTATATTGATATGGTATTCAATATCATAATGTAATATAGTAATTAACTGTAGATTGATGGAAGCAGACTTCTGTCATTACTAGTGTGTTATCAATGTAAACAGACTTGACTGATTGCTAATGCTCATAGTGTGTCCATTGTTTTGTTCCCTACAATCTCTTCCCTTGTATTTCTCTCTCTGTATGGACACATCCCAGAGTTTCTGCTGTGAAAAATAAACGTCCCTCTGGGATTAATTAAGAATCGTACCTTGTTCGTATTAAGCAGCATTAAAACACTCCTCCATATCGGTAGAGACAACATGTGTCCTGGAAATGGAGATGACCCCAATGGTATGAATCTGACGAGTCCTCCCTGACTCCCAGAAGGTTGTGGTTTCCACACAGCACCCGACCGGTTAGAGCCGGATCTCAGACCAGGCCTGACCCCGCCTCCAACCATCGGCCACGCCCAAGAGGTTGTCCATCTGGGATATCTCTGATATCTCTGATATCTCTGATGACTGATATCACTTATTCCTGATATCTCTGATAACTGATATCAGTCCTCCTCTTCCTCTTCCTCTTCCTCCTCCTCCTCCTCCAGCTCCCTCCTCCTCCTCCTCCTCCTCCCCTCCTCCTCCTCCTCCTCCTCCTCCTCCTCCTCCTCCTCCTCCTCCTCCTCCTCCTCCTCCCCTCCAGCTCCCTCCTCCTCCTCCTCCTCCAGCTCCCTCCTCCTCCTCCTCCTCCAGCTCCCTCCTCCTCCTCCTCCTCCTCCTCCTCCAGCTCCCTCCTCCTCCTCCTCCTCCTCTCTCTACCCTTCCTCTTCTCTTTGGGTCCTTTCACATGTAAAGAGCCCCACTGCTTCCGCACCGCGCTCCAGGGACACACACAGGAACATATTACACACACACGCACGCACACACGCACACACACACACACACACACTGGTCCCTCCTCCAGTACGGTGAATTCTTTATGCCACGCTCGGTTTGCTTTACGTTCAGTTAACTGCGAGACCTCTTCATTCACTTACTCCTTTCTTTGATCTGTTTTCTGTGTATGCTTGCATTGGTTGTACACATTTGGTTGGTAAATGTATGTGTTGGGCTCTGTATTTAGTGTGCATTTTTCCCATTTTCTTTTATCGTAATTAATATTTATTTAATTAAGTGTCATCCGATGTATTGAGAAATGAGCTTTGTCATTCAACCATATGACATCATTGTGTCATGCCATTATTATGACATCATTATGTCATGTCATTATTATGACATCGTTTTGTCATGTCGTCCTTATGACATCATTACGTCATGTCATTCTTATGACATCATTATTTCATGTCCTTAATATGACATTATTACGTCATGTCGTTATTATGACATCATTATGTCAATACTAATTATGTAATTTCCCCTTGATCGATATCTGGATGGAGAGACTGTGTGTGGCTCTCCGTGGGTTGTGTGGCTCCTCATGTTGTGTGGTTCCTCATTGGGTTGTGTAGTTCCTCATGTTGTGTAGTTCCTCATGGTGTGTAGTTCCTCATGTTGTGTGGTTCCTCATGGTGTGTGGTTCCTCATGTTGTATGGTTCCTCATGTTGTGTGGTTCTTCATGTTGTTGCGTTGTTCCTCAGTGTTCCTCAGTGTGTTCTGTGGTTTCTCTTTCCTTCGTGGTGTGATGTTCTTCATGGTGTGATGTCCTTCATGTTGTGATGTTCTTCATGGTGTGATGTTCTTCATGGTGTGATGTTCTTCATGGTGTGATGTTCTTCATGGTGTGATGTTCTTCATGGTATGATGTTCTTCATGGTGTGATGTTCTTCATGGTGTGATGTTCTTCGTTGTGTGATGTTCTTCGTGGTGTGATGTTCTTCGTGGTGTGATGTTCTTCGTGGTGTGATGTTCTTCATGGTGTGATGTTCTTCATGGTGTGATGTTCTTCATGGTGTGATGTTCTTCATGGTGTGATGTTCTTCATGGTGTGATGTTCTTCATGGTGTGATGTTCTTCATGGTGTGATGTTCTTCATGGTGTGATGTTCTTCATGGTGTGATGTTCTTCGTGGTGTTGTCCTCAGGGCCTGGGCTAGAGTCTTCCCAGTGTTTCCTGGGCGGTTACCTAAAGCCAAGCTTTTGAATATTCATGAG
Organism: Gadus morhua; assembly: GCF_902167405.1. Taxonomy (NCBI): domain Eukaryota; kingdom Metazoa; phylum Chordata; class Actinopteri; order Gadiformes; family Gadidae; genus Gadus; species Gadus morhua. The sequence continues at coordinate 33,162,628 of NC_044054.1, forward strand.
CAGCCTCCTAAAGTGCTGCTGTCAGCACTAAAGTCAGCAGGAAGCTGTGCGACAGACAGGAGAACTTACCGAGGGGGTCGACACGGGGGGACGCAGCGGTTAGTCTTCCCCTAATGTGGGATACGGAGCAGCTACAGCAAGCGGCTGCTGGCTCACGGTAACAGGAGAGTTCATGTATGCGCCGTCACGTCGATCACGAGAGCATTTCCTCATCTGAGGGAAAGATGACGCGCTGAAGTGTGCGTGCGTGTGTGTGTGCGGTGTGTGTGTGTGTGTGTGTTTGTTTGTGTGCGCGACCAAGCTCATGCATATGTGCCGAGTGTGTGTTGTGCGTGCGTAAATGTGTGCGTGCCTGTCTGCATGCGGGCGTGCATGGTGTGTGTACGGCACATGTCTCTGTGCGTGTGTGTGTGTGTGTGTGTGTGTGTGTGTGTGTGTGTGTGTGTGTGTGTGTGTGCGTGTGTGTGTATCCATATCATTTTGCCTGAAGTGCTGGACAGTTGCCAGGCAACTGAGGCAGGAGACGTACTTGGCTGCAGAGAGAACAGCCCGTGGTGCGGGGGGGAGCACTGGTCTGGGGTCAGCTGGGAGAAGCCTGACTCATGTTAAACACACTGCCGCCTGGGCCTGGCCAGGCCAGACCCAGGCCCAGGCCCAGGCCCAGACCAGACCCAGGCCCAGGCCCAGGCCCAGACCCAGATCAGACCCAGGCCCAGACCCAGGCCCTGACCAGACCCAGGCCCAGACCCAGGCCCAGGCCCAGACCAGACCCAGGCCAGGCCCAGACCCAGACCCAGGCCCAGATCAGACCCAGGCCCAGACCCAGGCCCAGGCCCAGACCAGACCCAGACAAACCAGGCCCAGGGCCCAGGCCCCAGGACCCAGGCAGCCCAGAGCAGACCCAGGCCCAGACCCAGGCCCAGGCCCAGGCCCAGACCCAGACCCAGGCCCAGATCAGACCCAGGCCCAGACCCAGGCCCAGGCCCAGACCAGAGCCAGGCCCAGGCCCAGGCCCAGGCCCAGACCCAGACCCAGGCCCAGGCCCAGGCCCAGACCAGAGCCAGGCCCAGGCCCAGGCCCAGACCCAGACCCAGACCCAGACCCAGGCCCAGACCAGACCCAGGCCCAGACCCAGGCCCAGACCCAGATCCAGGCCAGGCCTGGCCCTGGCCCAGACCCAGACCCAGGCCCAGGCCCAGACCCAGACCCAGACCCAGACCCAGGCCCAGACCAGACCCAGGCCCAGGCCCAGACCAGACACAGGCCCAGGCCCAGACCCAGACCCAGACCCAGACCCAGGCCCAGACCAGACCCAGGCCCAGACCCAGGCCGAGACCCAGATCCAGGCCAGGCCTGGCCCTGGCCCTGGCCCTGGCCCTGGGCCTGGGCCTGGCCTGGCTGTTCACCATGACCCACTGATTATAATCATTGTCGTTAAGCATCAGCGTCGTTAAGGAGCTGATCTCATGTCTGAAGCGGCCCCCTCATCACTGCGCCGCGTGGCCCGGTCACGTGGAGCCTCTAATCATGTGTGATTGTACTGTTTATTATGATGGTACACACCCGGCAGGAACCATCCCTATACTTTGTGTCAGCCGGCACTTAGGCTGATTTAACGTCGTACAGACGAGAGGCTCACTCCGAGGCTGGAGCAGCGGCGTCTTGGCAGATCGTCGTCCTCACCGCGATCTTCCTCAGCCGTAAAGATCTTCATCATCAGCCTCGTCACCATCATCAGCCTCGTCCCCAGATACATAGTGATGGTTAACGACGCCGCATCCCTGCCAGTGAGGCTCACCTGCAGCTAGCTGACGCAACCCTACAGCCATCTGTCAACACACACACACACGGCATACACACACTACGATACACACACACACACTATGCTACACACACTACGCTACACACACACACACACACACACTTATACACGCACTACGCTACACACACACACGCTGTGCTACACACAGGAACAGACGGTCCTGCTGACCCACTTCAGTCCACCTGCCAACGGAAACTGATCCAGGGTCAACCCAAGCGGAGCCATAATCATTCTGATCTGTGATTGGTTGTTTGGTGGTTTATGGTAACATGAGACTTCATCGATTGCATTTCATACAATAGAGGGTTGATGGTGTTCTAGTGACCAAACATGTATCATCAGTTAATGAAGAAATTATTTGTAGCCTGAGTTCAAAACCTCCAGGTTCACTTCGTCACAAAACACAACGTCCGAGAACAACAGCACACTAACATGAAACGGGCCTCCGGTCCCAGGGTCCCTCTGAGCTGCTCTCCTCCTCCTTCTCCTCCCGGTTCCTAACCATCGATCACACGGACAAAATGGCATCTTAGACAAACAATAACGCAGGAAGAGATGTCTCCTGTCCTGGCGCGCTCTGCTCTATGCCTCCTTCACGGCTTTGTCTGCCCCACACCTCTCTGACCTCTCTGACCCCTCTGACCCCTCTGACCTCTCTGACCTCTCTGACCCCTCTGACCCCTCTGACCTCTCTGACCTCTCTGACCCCTCTGACCTCTCTGACCTCGCTGACCGCTCTGACCTCTCTGACCTCTCTGACCTCTCTTACCGTTGGCCCTGGGACCTCTCTCCCCCCCCCCCCCCCCCAGGGTTCCTGAGCACGGGGGGCCAGTCAGCCCTCTGACCTCTCTGACCTCTGACCTCTCTCCCCCCCCAGGGTTCCTGAGCACAGGGGACCAGTCGGCCCTCTGACCTCTGACCTCTCTGACCTCTGACCTCTCTCCCCCCCAGGCTTCCTGAGCACAGGGGACCAGTCGGCCCTCTGACCTCTGACCTCTCTCCCCCCCCCAGGGTTCCTGAGCACGGGGGACCAGTCGGCCCTCTGACCTCTGACCTCTGACCTCTGACCTCTCCCCCCCCCAGGCTTCCTGAGCACAGGGGACCAGTCGGCCAAGGGGAACTACGGTCTGCTGGACCAGATCCAGGCGCTGCGCTGGCTCAACGAGAACATCGGCCACTTCGGGGGCGACCCCGAGCGCATCACCATCTTCGGCTCCGGCGCCGGCGCGTCCTGCGTCAACCTCCTCATCCTCTCACACCACTCCGAGGGTAAGACAGCCTCCTCATCCTCTCACACCACTCAGAGAGGGTAAGACAGCCTCCTCATCCTCTCACACCACTCAGAGAGGGTAAGACAGCCTCCTCATCCTCTCACACCACTCAGAGAGGGTAAGACAGCCTCCTCATCCTCTCACACCACTCAGAGAGGGTAAGACAGCCTCCTCATCCTCTCACACCACTCAGAGAGGGTAAGACAGCCTCCCTCATCCTCTCACACCACTCAGAGAGGGTAAGACAGCCTCCTCATCCTCTCACACCACTCAGAGAGGGTAAGACAGCCTCCTCATCCTCTCACACCACTCAGTGAGGGTAAGACAGACTCCTCATCCTCTCACACCACTCAGTGAGGGTAAGACAGCCTCCTCATCCTCTCACACCACTCAGTGAGGGTAAGACAGCCTCCTCATCCTCTCACACCACTCAGAGAGGGTAAGACAGCCTCCTCATCCTCTCACACCACTCAGAGAGGGTAAGACAGCCTCCTCATCCTCTCACACCACTCAGAGAGGGTAAGACAGCCTCCTCATCCTCTCACACCACTCAGAGAGGGTAAGACAGCCTCCTCATCCTCTCACACCACTCCGAGGGTGAGGGTCCGCTCCTCCTCCGTCAGGTCGCCTGCACACAACGCAGTCGCACACCCTAACCCTGTCACAGTTCACCCCCTAACCCATTCACCCCCTAAACCTGTAACAACTCCTGACCCTGTCACAGTTCACCCCCTAACCCTGTCAGAGTTCTCCCCCTAACCCATTCACCCCCTAACCCTGTCACAGTTCACCCCCTAACCCTGTCACAGTTCACCCTCTAACCCATTCACGCCCTAACCCTGTTACAGGACACCCCCTTACCCTGTCACAGTACATCCCCTAACCCTGTCACAACTCCTAACAATCACATCCCAACCCTGTCATATCCCCTAACCCAGTCTCACCCACTAACCCATTCACCCCGCTTATCCTGTCACACCCTAATCCAGTCACAACCCCTAATCCTGTCACAGCCCCTAACCCATTCACCCCCTAACCCGGTCACAACCTAACCCTGTCTGCTATAACGTAGTTTGATTGTTTGATCCCAGTTGAGTTCTGCTATAACATGGTAGCATCTCAGAAGGTCTTCTGTAGCCTGGTAGGACTGCTGGTCAGAAGGTCTTCTGTAGCCTGGTAGGACTGCAGGTTATCAGAAGGTCTTCTTTAACCTGGTAGGACTGCTGGTCAGAAGGTCTTCTGTAGACTGGTAGGACTGCTGGTCAGAAGGTCTTCTGTAGCCTGGTAGGACTGCTGGTCAGAAGGTCTTCTGTAGCCTGGTAGGACTGCAGGTTATCAGAAGGTCTTCTATAGCCTGGTAGGACTGCTGGTCAGAAGGTCTTCTGTAGCCTGGTAGGACTGCAGGTTATCAGAAGGTCTTCTATAGCCTGGTAGGACTGCTGGTCAGAAGGTCTTCTGTAGCCTGGTAGGACTGCTGGTCAGAAGGTCTTCTGTAGCCTGGTAGGACTGCAGGTTATCAGAAGGTCTTCTGTAGCCTGGTAGGACTGCTGGTCAGAAGGTCTTCTGTAGCCTGGTAGGACTGCTGGTCAGAAGGTCTTCTGTAGCCTGGTAGGACTGCAGGTTATCAGAAGGTCTTAGGACTCCTGGGTCGTAGCTGGGTGACAGCAACCTAACAGCCTACCGTTTGAAGGGTGCCGCAGAAACAGACTTCCTGTCCTGCCTCCCAGTAGCACGGCTCTGTCACGCCCCCCGGTGTCCACCTGCTGGTTTATGTTCTCCACGCTGGCACATTTAAGAACACTCAGCCTCCCAACGTCAGAGACCATCAGTGTGCAATGAATGACGTCATCGCTTCTGGGGGAGAGTGGTGAGACGACGCCAGCGTCTGATTCCTCTGATTGCAGCTCAGCTGCTCTGTATTGATGATCACGCCGGTGCCCCCAGCCGAAGGCCGCGCTGTCTCCGACGCTCCGCGGCCGAGTGGAGAAGAGTGGTGTGGCGTGGAGAGGTGTGGAGCGGTGTAGTTGTCTGTGTATTTCAGAGTTCAGAGTTCAACTACACTCTGCCTAGCCTCCCCCCTTACCCACACCCCCACACCCCTATTACGCACTTACTTACTGTATGTTGTACTTCCTGGCACGTAATATACGCACTTAGAGCCCTATTTCAACGCTCTGAAACGCAAGTGAGAAGCGGCAAGCGCAAGTACCGTTGTGGGCGGTCCTATGGCCATGTCGCTATTTTACCGGCGCAAAAAGGACTCTTGCGCCCGGCGCAAATCTAAAAAGGGTTGGTCTGAAGTAGCCTAGTTACCCGTAGGTGTGGTTTGGGACGTAACGTGCAATAAACCAATGAGAGTGCCAGCTCCCATCCCCTTTAAGAGCCATGAGCGCATTTGAATCTGACGAGTTGATATTTTGACAGCGCGTCTGCAGTCTCCGATGAGACAGATGCACATGAATTTCAAACTTCAATGGCTCAGTTTATGGACAAATAATATGGCCTAATTCACTCATGGAATAATTCATTCATTCTTTTTAACACTCAATCGCAGTAAAACAATGCTTTCTCACGATTAAATACTCATAAATCCTAAAAGTTATGGGCATGTACACGATGGCTGTGTCAAGAAAATATGTGTTTGCTGTACGGTGTTTGCAGATGCATTGATTTAAAAGTACTTATTACCGCTGTATCAGCTGTTCTTTCCCAAATAATTTACCAAGAATGTGTGGCTAGGCAGATGAGAGAAGCTAAGTGTATGCGGGAGGTGCACAAGCAACATTATGCATGCGCCCTTAAAATAGCATCTGAACAACGCGCCACTGACTTTCAACCAGGTATTTCCTGGTTTGTGGCGCAAGTGGTTTC
>NC_044054.1:33168691-33173691 GCF_902167405.1 Gadus morhua
TCACTTATTGCGTTTTGAACGTGCATCCATAACACCTCCAGCTTTCTTTCGGACCATCGGCTCCTCTCCCATCATCAGAGCGTCCGTCCATCTAATCGGCCCTGCGCTCAGATACCATCAGCCGGTCTCCTCCATGCTCATTACGCGGAGATGTTAAGTCCATATTAAATGTTGGGCATCTGGATAAAACAGTTCACAGAGGACATTTGAACAAATACTTGAAAAATGTGAATGTTGAGTATTAGCCCAATTGGATTGGATTGTAAGAGGCTTATGGGATCTCTAACTATGCCTTCTATGGTTTAAAAAACGAAAAGAAAAATGAAAGATCCTTTTGTATTCTGCTGTCAAATAAAACACGCATAGGACTCACTTTCAATTAAATCTTAAGTCACCGTTATCAAAAAAGTCTTGCAGCTCAACTTAGTTTCATCAGACGAATTTGCTCATTTCTTTTAACCTACATAATAAATCTTAACCATGGTAATATTATTCTCTCCGTGTATGTCACATTGTGGTTTATTAAATACAATATAGATACTGATAGTCTGCTACTCAGTTATATGTTTGAGTTCTACTTCAATAAAAACTAATGCCAGTGTAGTTAGGAACCCCATCAAAGATTGTTGACTGTCAGGATTTGAAGAATTCGTTTTTTATAACAACATGGCCAGTGATATTATATAAACGTGATACAGGTGTATATGTGATGTATTGGTCTTAAGGACCCGCAGACTGAACACAACGCAAGAGAAAATATCAATCTTAGAGTTTAATATTGAGCTTATTTTGAAATGGTTGCAGATTAAGTTATATACCAACTCAGCGGGCTGTAGACGCACATCACAACAACACAACACCAACACAACAACAACACAACAAGATGAGGAGCAGTGGTAGATGTGTATGAGCCTTTGTGTACGTGCGCATGTGTGTGTGTGTGTGTGCCTGTGGCTACGTGCGCATGTGTGTGTGCGTGTATGTGCGTGTGCGTCTTCGCGTGCGGCCTCAGATGACGTGGTTCAGCGAGGCGGGCAGCGAGGACGGCGACACGCAGTTGTCGTAGAAGATCTGCAGGTTGAGGTCCACATCCATGTTGGTCTTCAGGAAGCTCTCCAGGTCCTGCACCGTCATCTCCCGCACCGTGTTCCCCTCCTTGGCGTTCTTGGCCAGTGACGCCTGCGACGGGAACCGCACGCGCACGTCGTGGGGCGCGTTGCGGTCGTAGTCGGTGCAGCAGTAGGCGGACCACAGGTCCTCGGGGATCATGAGGCGGTCCTGGTTGTTGCGCCGGATGGTGTTGCCCTTGGTGGTGACCCCCGTCACCACGAAGGCGTGGCCGCGGCAGAAGTTGTTGAGGCGCAGGCGGATGCGCTCCTGGTGCTCCTGCCAGGGGCCCACATTGAACTCGCGGATCTGCGGCACCACGTTGGTGAGGGTGTAGGTGGCGGCGCGGTCATTGAGGTCCGACTGGTGCTGGTCCGGGTTGAGCTGCCCCCGCTCGTACAGCACCACGTCGGAGTAGTCGTCCAGCACCGCCTGGCTGTCCTCGAACTTCATGTGCAGGTAGCCAGTCGGGAAGGGCAGCATGTTGCCACTGCCGTCCAGCTCAGCCAGCTGGGGAGAAGGAGGAGAAGGGTTAGGGAGGAGGAGATACAAGGAGGAGAGGAGGAGAACCTTAGGGAGGAGGAGATACAAGGAGGAGAGGAGGAGAACCTTAGGGAGGAGGAGACACACGTACTCCAGAGGAGGAGGAGAAGGGTTAGGGAGGAGGAGATACAAGGAGGAGAGGAGGAGAACCTTAGGGAGGAGGAGACACACGTACTCCAGAGGAGGAGGAGAAGGGTTAGGGAGGAGGAGAGCAGGAGAACCTTAGGGAGGAGGAGACACACGTACTCCAGAGGAGGAGGAGATACAAGGAGGAGAGGAGGAGAACCTTAGGGAGGAGGAGACACACGCACTCCAGAGGAGGAGGCGAAGGGTTAGGGAGGAGGAGACACACCAATGCTCCTTTTCCACCGACAGCACCACCTCAACACGCCTCGACTCTGCCCGCCTTTTTTTTGCGTTTCGATCACCAAATTGAGGTACCTCTTACCTGATACCAGGTTCTTTTTTAGTCTCACCTCCGTCGAGGTTCCAAGAGAGCTGATCTGGTACTTTTTCTGGCGTAAACCGGCTGCTGGCCACTGATTGGCCAGAGTGGCGCCACTGGATGAATAATGATGAGCGCGACGTCCGAGCCTGACACCCGACACTCGACAGCCGGCCCCCAACATCTTTAAACACTAGCATCAGCGTTCAGTCAACAACAGTGATTGCTTATTGAACATGGCAGTGTGGGCCGTGGGCCGTGGCAGAGGTGGAGACGCTCCTGTGGGTAACCCTGTCTGTCTATGTGTCGGGTGGTCGTGAATGTGGTCGACGACCCGCCGCCCGCGTTGAAGACGTACCTTTCTAGAGAGAAACACGAGGTGCCTGGAACCAAACCAAGTCGTGCCAAGCTAATTCGTGGCGAGTTGAGCTGGTATTGTCGGTGGAAAAGGGGCATTCGTCTAGAGGTCTAGTGTCCATCTCATTCAAGACTGAAGACTGGTTGATTTTCTGAAGCAGATGGAGCCGCGAATATTTGGCTTTTTTACACAATATGAACTCTTTACTATCCGTCAGGCCAGTGAAAGCTTTTACTGTACTCATGCTAACATCAAAACTAAACATCATGGATAAACATGAGGTCAAATGTCAGCACATCATGGGTAAACATGAGGTCAAAGGCCAGCACATCATGGATAAACATGTACGGTCAGCCCTGAAACACGAGGTCAAAGGTCAGCACATCATGGATAACCATGTCGGTCAGCCTACAACAGGCGGTCAGAGGGCATCTCACTGACCTGGGGCTCGTACATCCAGGCGAAGTCCACCCGGCGGTCGCCCTCGGTCTTCTTGAAGCTGTAGGCCGAGTACACGGGGATGCGCTTGGCCGGGTCGTACAGCGTGACGTAGCGTGGCCGGTCGCCATAGCGCTGGCAGATCCTCTTCAGGCGGTTCTCCGTGAGGCCGCGCGGGGGGGTGCCCATGTACAGCGAATCCTTGCAGCGCTCCACGTGGTTGAAGTCCTGCACCACGGTGGCGAGCACGGCGGACGAGAGCGACCAGACGGCGAGCAGCGCCAGCGACCATCGCTGCCTCGGGACGGACATGTTGAACCTCTCTGCAGACGTCTCCGAGCTGCTCTGTGGGGGGACCTCCGGGCGCCGACTACGTCCTGGCCTCTCATTTGGGTGCAGCCCCTCAGATAGGCAAAGCGTGTCCCGTCAGACCGGTGCCCCCCCCCCCTCACCCCCCAGGCCTGAGGGCGGGGGAGGGGTGCGATGCTCTGCCCTGTGGGATACTCGTGATGCTATCGCAGCCAGAGGCAAATCCCGTGGCGGGACGCTATCAGACCGACACACTAGTGTGGACCGTGTGTGTTGTGTGTCTCTTGTGTGTCCATCTCTTTCCACTCGTGTTGACCGTGTGTTTTGTGTGTCTCTTGTGTGTCCATCTCTTTCCACTAGTGTGGACCGTGTGTGTTGTGTGTCTCTTGTGTGTACATCTCTTTCCACTCGTGTTGACCGTGTGTGTTGTGTGTCAGTCCCTTGTGTGTACATCTCTTTCCACTCGTGTTGACCGTGTGTGTTGTGTGTCAGTCTCTTGTGTGGACATCTCTTTCCACTCGTGTTGACCGTGTGTTGTGTGTCAGTCTCTTGTGTGTACATCTCTTTCCACTCGTATTGACCGTGTGTGTTATCCTCATGTGGGTACATCTCTTTCCATTGGGTGTATATTGTATATGTGTAGTTTGTTGTAGAACAACATTAAGTACTGGAGTCTGTAGGCCTGGTTTTCAGAGTTGATGGGTTCCTAGTGAAGCGAACTGCCACTCAGCCTGCGGTACGACACAAAGGCCGTCGTAATCATCCTCTGTCTGATAGCGGGGCCCATTAACCCAACAGTCAAATGTAAAACGCTGCATCTAATCTCGCGTAGGAGACAAAGGCCCTCAGAGCGGGCGGCGGTTAAGGAGTGACAGAGAGAGCCCAGTGTGACTGTATGAGCGCTAAAACAAATGATCTGCAGACATTTTACATAAACGCCTGGTCTTACTATCACCAACTTGCAATGAATTCAGACACAATGTTAAGAACCAGGAAGGGGATAGAGAGTATGGTCATTAAGGAGCAGGTAGGGGTTTGACAGTACAGAGACAGGTCATTAAGGAGCAGGTAGGGGTTATACAGTACAGAGACAGGTCATTAAGGAGCAGGTAGGGGTTAGACAGTACAGAGACAGGTCATTAAGGAGCAGGTAGGGGTTAGACAGTACAGAGACAGGTCATTAAGGAGCAAGTAGGGGTTAGACAGTACAGAGACAGGTCATTAAGGAGCAGGTATGGGTTAGACAGTACAGAGACAGGTCATTAAGGAGCAGGTAGGGGTTAGACAGTACAGAGACAGGTCATTAAGGAGCAGGTAGGGGTTAGACAGTACAGAGACAGGTCATTAAGGAGCAGGTAGGGGTTGGACAGTAGAGAGACAGGTCATTAAGGAGCAGGTAGGGGTTAGACAGTACAGAGACGGGTCATTAAGGAGCAGGTAGGGGTTAGACAGTAGAGACAGGTCATTAAGGAGCAGGTAGGGGTTAGACAGTACAGAGACAGGTCATTAAGGAGCAGGTAGGGGTTAGACAGTACAGAGACAGGTCATTAAGGAGCAGGTAGGGGTTAGACAGTACAGAGACAGATCATTAAGGAGCAGGTAGGGGTTAGACAGTAGAGAGACAGGTCATTAAGGAGCAGGTAGGGGTTAGACAGCACAGAGACAGGTCATTAAGGAGCAGGTAGGGGTTAGACAGTACAGAGAGGTCATTAAGGAGCAGGTAGGGGTTAGACAGTACAGAGACAGGTCATTAAGGAGCAGGTAGGGGTTAGACAGTACAGAGAGGTCATTAAGGAGCAG
>NC_044054.1:33183691-33193691 GCF_902167405.1 Gadus morhua
CAGGAGGTAGGCCTACATTAGAGGGACAGGAGGTAGGCCTACATTAGCTGAGGGAGGTAGGCCTACATTAGGGGGACAGGAGGTAGGCCTACATTAGCTGAGGGAGGTAGGCCTACATAAGAGGGACAGGAGGTAGGCCTACATTAGGGGAGGGGCAGGTGGTAGGCCTACATTAGCTGAGGAGAGGGAGGTAGGCCTACATTAGAGGGACAGGTGGTAGGCCTACATTAGCTGAGGGAGGTAGGCCTACATTAGCTGAGGCTGTTCATTCTGCGTGGTTCTAGAGGACCTTCCCCTCTCCTCCACCGCTGGGAGCAGAGTCCTCCCGGCTCCCTCCCTTGTTTAGAAGGGAGGTCAACAATGACATCATCCCGTAGAAACCCACAGGACTCGATCCACAAACCAAACACACCAGTAGGTCGACGCTCTTCCGCAAAGCGTCTCAGAGTCCCAGGAGGGCAGAGGTTCTTACTGTGAGTGACCCAAGTGGGAGTTGAACCCCTCTCCATGCCAGGGCTGAGGCCTTGCTATGTTCCTGGACCCACACTGGGCCACTTTGTCCTTCTGAAATGATTCTCATGATTCTCAAACACGTTAAGATGACAAGTTTTGATCTTCATAAAGTTAAAAAGGTGTGAATAACTTAATATATTGAAATAGAAAATGAATTGATAGGAACTTACAGTACTAATGTACTGTAATTGTGGTCTTCAATATTCAAGGTTATGTTCCTCAGACTTTATCGCCTCTAAGAGCCATTCTCAGTCCCAGCCGGCAGCTCTGAGATGAGATAGGGCGTTGGTCCAAAGAGATACCGCCAACACCCCCCATCTCCCAGACACAGGAAGTGAGATGGGCCCGGAGATAATGACCAGTTCAGGATCGGATGGCAGATGACATCAGACAGGAAATGACACGTCCACAATGTGTTGTCTGGAGAAAATGTGGTCAACCCCCTTGGCACAATGGAGCGTCTTGGATACCTAAGATATGATTCCACAAGGGGTTCCTCACTTTAGAGGCTCTAACCAGGCTCTGACCTAGGAGGGGATAGCCTGGTGAGGTAATAGCTTGGTTCACATGCATTCAGCTGCTGATTGTACCTCGTTTTGACTCATGTAAGAGTGTCTGTCTGTCTGTTTGTCTGTCTGTCTGTCTGTCTGTCTGTCTGTCTGTCTGTCTGTCTGTCTGTCTGTCTGTCTGTCTGTCTGTCTGTCTGTCTGTCTGTCTGTCTGTCTGTCTGTCTGTATGTCTGTCAGTCTGGGGATAATCTTGATAAGTATTTAAACACAGGAAAATGTGTTTCACCCTGTTCTGCTCGATTCACTGAGCGTCTTAATTCATCTTCATGTTCTCGTTTGATTCAGGTTTCATGGAGGCCATAGCCAACCTCAACGCCCACACACACACCACCTCTACACAAGGTATGGACACACACCATCTCTACACAAAGTGAGGTCACACCCAGATACACACCACCACTACACAAGGTATGGACACACACCATCTCTACACAAAGTGAGGTCACACCCAGACACACACCACCTCTACACAAGGTATGGACACACACCATCTCTACACAAAGTGAGGTCACACCCAGACACACACCATCTCTACACAAGGTAAGGACACACACCATCTCTACACAAGTTGAGGACACACACACACCCAAACACACACCATCTCTACACAAAGTGAGGTCACACACAAACCCAAAGACACACCATCTCTACACAAAGTGAGGTCACACACCCAAAGACATTTGGGAAATTCCCTGAACCTTTAAGGCCTTGATGATATTCCACATTTAAAACCTCCAAACAGATAACATAAGTACATCTTCTATAGTTTGTTAGGGTTTATTTATTGTAATGTATAATGTGTTAATATCTTTATACTTTGAACTATTGTCCGACTGTTAAGGACACAATAAGAACAACCATAAATGTTAGATTTGACCTCATTACCCCCTTCCCATTCTGTGTTTCCACGTGTAGGGGGGAACGGAAATCATCCCAGCACTCCCAAGACAAGGTTCCCCCCCGGGGACACAGATCACCGTTACACTCCTGGGAGCACAAGAACCAGCCCTACGAAGGCCACACCTCCTCCCAGCGTAGCTCCTCCCACGCATTCCAGAACTGGACTCGAACCCACGGCGGGAACGGGCCTCCCTCAGGTCCTCCGGGGGAACTCTACGCCCCCTGGAGGGAGGATGACAGCCACCCCAGGGTGAGCCCCCCCCCCCCCCCCCCCAGACCAGCTAGGCTCAAGTTTAGACAATCAGCAGACACTGTTACCCCAACTTCTTAAAGAGACAGTACAACACTATTCATCAACTGAAAGATAACACTATTCAGTAGACACTGTTACACTAACCTCTCAAAGAGACAGTACAACACTATTCATCAACTGAAAGATAACACTATTCAGTAGACACTGTTACACTAACCTCTTAAAGAGACAGTACAACACTATTCATCAACTGAAAGATAACACTATTCAGCAGACACTGTTACACTAACCTCTTAAAGAGACAGTACAACACTATTCAGCAGACACTGTTACACTAACCTCTTAAAGAGACAGTACAACACTATTCAGCAGACACTGTTACACTAACCTCTTAAAGGAGACAGTACAACACTATTCAGCAACTGAAAGATACAGTACAACACTATTCACCTCTTAAAGAGACAGTACAACACTATTCACCTCTTAAAGAGACAGTACAACGCTATTCAGCAGACCTGTTACCTCAACCTCTTAAAGAGACAGTACAACACTATTCAGCAGACCTGTTATCTCAACCTCTTAAAGAGACAGTACAACACTATTCACCTCTTAAAGAGCCAGTACAACACTAGTCACCTCTTAAAGATACAGTACATCACTATTCACCTCTTAAAGAGACAGTACATCACTATTCACTTCTTAAAGAGACAGTACATCACTATTCACCTCTTAAAGATACAGTACATCCTTATTCACCTCTTAAAGAGACAGTACATCACTATTCACCTCTTAAAGAGACAGTGCAAAGGACTCAAGGCCGGGAGGAGAGATGTTAGCTTAACAAGATCACTCCGTTAGCGTTGAATCCTCATGCGTTGTGTCTCCCTCTCGTTAATAAGCCCTCGTTAACGACCACGGTGTGTGTGTTTCAGTACGGGCCCCTCCCTCCCCACCTGGACCCCGGCAGAGATGCCCTACTGCAGCGCTGGGCCCAGGGGGACGGCTACCGCGACGCCGCGGGCCGGGCGGTGAGCCAGCGGGTGACGGGGGTCTGGAGACGGCCTGACGTCTACCAGCAGCACAGAGACCAGCTCCACGCCACACCAGCCCCCCGCGACGCCTGCCCCGCCAAGAGGAGGCGCAGCGACGGCCCTGACCAGGTGGGGGCAGTAGGCGGGCGCTGGTAGCATGTGTTGTTAGCAGGTGTTGTTAGCGGGTGTTGTTAGCATGTGTTGTTAGTGTGTGTTGTTAGCGGGCGTTTTTAGCATGTGTTGTTAACATGTGTTGTTAGCATGTCTTGTTATCAGGTGTTGTTAGCATGTGTTGTTAGCATGCATTGTTAGCATGTGTTGTTAGTGGGCGTTGTTAGTGGGCGTTGGGGGATGTTGAACAAACATCATCCTGAAGAATAAATAAAACATTGCCTCTTAAGCGTAGTGACTGAACAGCCATTGATTTTACACATTGCAGAAACTGAGCTTCAGGGGATCTTTCTTTTGGAAACCTACACTGCAGACATTGGGGATCAAACACAGTAACTTACAGCACTCACTCACTAAACCGGCCCTCCCTCCGATATCTCCTGTAAGAGTAGGACTAACCCCGAGAGAGATCAGGAGGGGAAAGAGTATTTATTCTTCAGGGTGATTGTCGATGACGACGGTGTAATTAAAATGATTTGTTTGATGATTTCACGTGCCTGTGATGACATGCACGCCTGTTCAGGCACAATCAGAACACAGTCGTTAAAAGTTAGAAGAGTCAATTTTCCACTTGACGGTGTTGTCTGAAAATACAACTGCTCAGCAGCACCCCCGTGTGGTAGACCGCAGCAGCACACGGTTCCACCTCCCTCTCCCTCTCGTTCCAGACGCCGTTCTCTGGCTCCAAGCATTCGTCGTTACCGCCTCAGGCCCTGTCTCCTCCGACCCGTTACCATGACAAATGGTACGGCCCCCGCCATCGCCCGGACCCCCGAAGCCCCTCCCCTGCTCTGCAACAGGTAAGGGTTTTAAATGAGCGCATGAACACACACAACGTCAGACAGGCCCCGAAGGAGACCGCGCTGACCAGAGGGCGACTAGAGGAGCTCTGATCACCATGTGAAGGTCGTAATGAGAAGCTAGAGAATGAGCAATGTGTAGAGAAGTCCCCTCCCTCGCTGCTCCCGCCCTACGTTTCTCGACCAATGAGAACGTTGTATTTCGTGCCCCTGTGACTGACAGAAGAGATGGATTCCCCAGACCAATCAGGGAGACTCGCAAGCGGTCTCCAAACTCAAGGCTCTGAAACAGAGGCAGGCGCAGTCACCCAGTCCAGATACCTCACAGCGCCTTACACTCTTTAGTAGCTGACGGATGGCTTCCTCTTTCCTAACAAATCCCCCTTAAATGATGGCTCTTAAATCTTACCTTCGGCTGCACCTCAATGCTTTAAAAGGAGCACATCATTGAACGTTCATCATGACTATTTAACTTTTTCTATTTTGTCACTTAGCTGACGTTTTTATCCGAAGCGACTTATTTAGATGGAGGACGTTAAGGAGCAGGGAGGGGGGGGAGACGTCTGGCTCAGGGGGGCCTTCAGGTAGAGGACGGGGGCATCTGAACCAATCTGGTCTGGGAGTCGAACCGGTAACATCGGAGTCACTCCGAATGAGAGGACGACGACTGTGATGGAATATGAAGGATGTTACAAATGATGTTTACTTTGATCAGGTGTACTGGTGTCGGGTGTTTGTAATAAACCCCAACAGGTGACCATGCTTTCCCCACCGTATCAGCGTCCCAAAGTCCTGCCCCCGTGTGGCGGAGCCTCCGCCCGGTGCCGAGGTCGACTAACCCCGCTGCTCGTTGCAGGACACCTCTCAACCGCGACACGGAGCTCCGAGCGTCCACGACAGCAAACCATCAGGCCACGCCCACCGGACCCCCCCCCCCGCGCCGCGCCACGCCCACCACCGGCCCTCCGCCCCGCCCGGAGGCGGCGGCGTCGCCAGGGCGACGCACCACGGCGGCCGGGAGAAGGGGGACCACCACAAACCCTGGTCGTCCTCGCCAGCAGAACACACGCGCGTGCCTTACGGTCATCACCAACACGCCCCGCCCCCCCGGCACAGCCAGCCCCGCACCCCCCCCCACAGCCCCCCGCCGCGGGGCTGCTGGCCGGAGCCCCGCGGACACAGCCACCGGCCCAGCACAGTAAGGAGCCCAGAGGGCTGACCCTGAGTCAGTACCACCCCCCTCCAGGAGAGGGCTGACCCTGAGTCAGTACCACCCCCCTCCAGGAGAGGGCTGACCCTGAGTCAGTACCACCCCCTCCAGGAGAGGGCTGACCCTGAGTCAGTACCACCCCCCTCCAGGAGAGGGCTGACCCAGAGTCAGTACCACCCCCCTCCAGGAGAGGGCACCCAGAGTCAGTACCACCCCCCTCCAGAAGAGGGCTGACCCTGAGTCAGTACCACCCCCCTCCAGGAGAGGGCTGACCCAGAGTCAGTACCACCCCCCTCCAGGAGAGGGCTGAAGCTGAGTCAGTACCACCCCCCTCCAGGAGAGGGCTGACCCTGAGTCAGTACCACCCCCCTCCAGGAGAGGGCTGACCCTGAGTCAGTACCACCCCCCTCCAGGAGAGGGCACCCAGAGTCAGTACCACCCCCCTCCAGGAGAGGGCACCCAGAGTCAGTACCACCCCCCTCCAGGAGTGGGCACCCAGAGTCAGTACCACCCCCCTCCAGGAGAGGGCTGACCCTGAGTCAGTACCCACCCCCCTCCAGGAGAGGGCACCCAGAGTCAGTACCACCCCCCTCCAGGAGAGGGCACCCAGAGTCTTCTAGAATACAGAACACGGCCACAAGCTGTGGGATGATATTGTGATTCCGAGCCATTGCGATGCATCTACTGTAAACACTAGGGCTTGGTACCGTGGCCGCAAGCTGCTGGGGGCCACACCCCCACCCTCCACCTTGACCCGCCTCTTAAAAGGGCCCGTCTGTGGAGAGCTCATCCTGGGACTGGCTCGTCGCGGCTGTAATTCTGCACCAAGGCTGAATTAAGGGCCCACTAACAGCTAACCCTAACCCTAACCCTAGCATGGGACCTTTAAGGACCATCAAGAAGGTCCATAGGGGGGAAAAGATCGACAGTTAGCTGATTCATTAGACTGATGTTGAGGGCCTTTATTATTACCCCTGTTGATAGTACATACCTGCAGAGCTCTGGGCGTCCCCGTCCTGGTACTCTGTCCATTCTGTTGATAGTACATACCTGCAGAGCTCTGGGCGTCCCCGTCCTGGTACTCTGTCCATTCTGTTGATAGTACATACCTGCAGAGCTCTGGGCGTCCCCGTCCTGGTACTCTGTCCATTCTGTTGATAGTACATACCTGCAGAGCTCTGGGCGTCCCCGTCCTGGTACTCTGTCCATTGTGTTGATAGTACATACCTGCAGAGCTCTGGGCGTCCCCGTCCTGGTACTCTGTCCATTCTGTTGATAGTACATACCTGCAGAGCTCTGGGCGTCCCCGTCCTGGTACTCTGTCCATTGTGTTTTCTAAACTGTCGTGTTTGTTTGCTGCGCTGCAGGAAGACGACATCCAGTCCCCTGGGAGGGGCAAGTCCAGGAACCCTGGCCCCGTGCAGGGCTCTGCCGCGGACCCCCCCACGCCCCCCTCCCCCTCGGGGTCTCCCCCCCCTCGCCCCAGGCCCAGCGGGAGGCGAGAGCCCCTGGCCCCTGCCTCCGCACCCCCCCCGGGCAGGAAGCCGGCCGCGACGGCCCCGAGACACCCCCCGTCAGACATCCTGCCCCCCGGTCCCCCCGCCCCCGCCCCTGGAGCCAAGGCCTGCCCCTCAGAGAGGTCAGAGGTCGAGGTCAGGAGGACCCCCTCCCAGAAGGCCGTCCGTAAGAAGCCCAGACCCTCGCAGGCCCCGGAGACCAAGACCAAACGCAGCGGACACGAGCGGAAACAAGAGAAGCTGAGCCGGCTGAAGGAGAGGCTGAAGAAGAAGGAGAGGAGGGTGGAGGAGGAGGAGAGGAGGGTGGAGGAGGAGGAGAGGAGGGTGGAGGAGGAGGAGAGGAGGGTGGAGGAGGAGAGGAGGGTAGAGGAGGGGGTGATGGAGAAGGAGAGGGTGATGGAGAAGGGGATGAGGGTGGAGGGAGAGAGGAGTAGAGAGGAGGGGAAGGTGAAGAAGCTGCGAGGGTCCAAAAGCCTCTCCTCCAGGAGGGAGGACTCCAAACTCCGACACCAGAGGAAGAAGAAGCGAGAGAAAAGCAAGCGGTTGAAGGAGGAGTCGGGGGCGACGGAGACCGCGGAGAACGGAGTGAAGACGGCGCCGCCGCCGCCGCCGCCGCCGCCACAGCCCAGAGCGCCGGGTCACCCAGAGATCCACCGGAGGATCCTCTCCCAGAAGGACCGGCCCCCGCAGACACTGGCCGGCCCCTCCAAGTTAAAACACCGAGAGCGCCCTGGGAGAGCAGCGAAGGCCCCCGGGCGCAGAGCAACGGCTGCCGGCCCGGCGGACCCTCCCCCCCCCCCCTCACCTCCCCTCCTACAAACCCTCAGAGGAGGGCCGCCCCTCAACCAGACCCCCCCCCCAGCCGTCCCCCCCGCGCCCAGCCCCTAAGACCCCCCCCAGCCCCGCCCGGCGCCCGCTCCCAGCGACGCCACAACGCAGGCCGGCCGCCGACCCCACCGCCCGCCCCCCTCACCGGCCCCCGGCCTCCCCGCCTGCGCCCCGCTCGGGGGGGGCCCCCGAGGAGGCCCGGGCTGCTGCGGGCCCCCGACCTGCAGCCGGCGGCGGGCCAGGGGCCGGTTCTGGAGCTGGGGCAGAGCCCGGCTGCCAGCCCCCCGGTGCTGAGCTGGCAGGGCTCCCCGGTGTCCTCCCTGGAGGAGGACGAGGAGGAGCTGGAGGCGGGGCCCCTGATTGGCCCCGTGCTGCAGCCCAGCCCCACCCACAGCGGCACCGTCTCCCACGACGACGCCGTCTCCCACGGCGACAGCCTCCCCCATGGCGACGCCCTCCCGCACGACGCCGGCGTCTCCCGCGGCAACGCCGAGGAGGCGAGCAAGGACCGTCTCGGGGTGAGGGACGCGGTGGGCCGCGACCACGGCGATGAGGATGAAAGGGTTGAGGGTTGTCACGGCGACGCAGAGATGGCCACTCCCCGGGTGATCGGATCCGGAGAGGGAGAGGGAGAGAGAGACGGAGGCGGAGAGGGAGAGGGAGGGGGAGAGGGAGGGGGAGAGGGAGAGGGTGGTGGAGATAAAGATGGAGAGAAGGAGGACGGAGAGAGCGTCGGAGAGGACGCAAACAAAGACGGACCAGAACACGGAGAGAAGGAGGAGCAGAGAGGAGGAGGTGAGGAGGGAGGGAAGGAGGACAAAGAAGAGTACGGGGATGAAGATGGAGAGAAGGAGGAGACGGAGGAGGACGGCGATAAAGACGAGGTAGACGAAGAGAAGGACCACAAGACGGAGGCGTCGGACTCGCTGCTGCTCCGCCGGTTCCAGGCCCACCAGGACGGGCTGGACGACGTCTTCAAGAGCCTGGCCACCTTCCTGGGGGGCCAGAGCGTGACCTGCCGCGGGGGCCCCTTCGGACGCGTCCCGGCCTCGTCCCTGGGGCCCGTGAAGAGCTCCTCGTCTCTGACCCTGGGGCCGCAGATCAGCTGCATGGACCAGCACGACCCCCCCTCTGACCCAAAGACCTCTGGGAGACACAGCAGCCAATCACAGGCCCTCGCCGCCTCAGACGAGCCCCCCTCCTACTCCGATAAACCCCCCTCAGAGGTTCTGGAGAGCGGCGGGAAGCCGCCGGCGGGGGGGCGGGTCGAGCTGCGGCTCACCACCACGCACACTTCCTGCCTGGCCGACGACCTACTTCCTGTCCCTGCCAAGGCGGACGCAGGAAGCCGAGACGGAACCGCCCCCAGCCGGACAGACAGGAAGAGGAAGCAGGCGGCGGGGGCCGGCGGGGGGGGGAAGGCCAGGAGGAGTGATGTCATCAGCAAACAGGAAGCTGCTCAGGCTGCCCAGGAGGCGGACGCCGGGCCCGGGGACCCCCCCTCTGACCAACGCTCTCAGGAACCCCCCCTCGGCGCCCCCCAGGGACCCGGGGAACCCCCCCCGCAGGAGACCCCAGCGGTGGAGTTCAACCAGCAGGGTGCCGGCCCCGCCCCCAGCACCCCCTCTGGCCCCGCCCCCCCCCTCACCACCCCCCCGTCCCACGCCGGGCTCGGCGGACGCCTACAAGAGGAAGGCGCTCTCCATGGGGCTGTCCAGGGAGCTGAAGATCCACCTGATCAAGGTGGAGTGGCGGGGGGCGGACTCCTTCGTCACCTCGGAGCTGAAGGAGCGCCGCATCCCGCTGTCCAAGGTCAACATCGGCAACAGCTCCAGTGAGGTGGTCCGCGCCTGCAGGTGAGGCCCGTCCGTCCGTCTCGAGGACGTCCGTCCGTCTGGAGGACGTCCGTCCGTCTGGGAGGGCCGTCCGTCCGTCTGGAGGGCGTCCGTCCGTCTGTGAGGGCCGTCCGTCCGTCTGGAGGGCGTCCGTCCGTCTGGAGGACGGACGTCCTCCAGATGGACGTCTGTCTGGAGGACGTCCGTCCGTCTGGGAGGGTCGTCCGTCCGTCCGGAGGGTCGTCCGTCCGTCTGGGAGGGTCGTCCGTCCGTCTGGAGGGCGTCCATCCGTCCGGAGGGTCGTCCGTCCGTCTGGAGGACGTCCGTCCGTCTGGGAGGGCGTCCGTCCGTCCGGAGGGTCGTCCGTCCGTCT
>NC_044054.1:33198691-33201191 GCF_902167405.1 Gadus morhua
TCTGCTGTGAGGGATAATGTTTTGTTGTTTTAAGTACAACAGGTTTGTATTTGTGTGTATGTTGATGTTGTTTTCGGGTTTTATTGCAGTCTCAATGAATCCCAGTTTGTCGTTTTGTGCTCAAGCTCCTCTTAGTAAAAGTAAAAACAAACAAGTGTAAAGTTGTTCACTTGAGCTAAAGCATTAACCACGTGAAAAAGTTAATTTAGTCTAGCTTGATATATCAATTTATATGCTCATGTTAACAGACTAGTATTCCCTGGATTTAACCTTTGACATGTTTCGAAGTAGCATGAAGTAGTGGAAACATGTCAAAGGTTAAAACGAAGGACTAGTCTGTTTACACGAGCCTATAGGTTAAGGTTAACCTCAGTGTACTCCCCCAGCCCCCCCCTCATGAGGCCGTGTGTCCGCAGGAGGAGAAGGACAGCGAGGACGAGGAGGGGGGGGCGCCGCCCGAGGAGGCCGCCGACACCCCCCCCGCCAGCCCCCCCGCCAGCACTAAGGGGGCGTCTCCCCCCTGCGGAGCGACCGCCGACACCAGCCCCCCCACTCTGAGCCACAGCCCCCCCGGGTCAGTAGGGGAACCTTACCCCTAACCCTACCCCTAACCTCACCCTAACCCTACCCCTAACCTAACCCTAACCCTACCCCTAACCTAACCCTAACCCTAACCCTACCCCTAACCTCACCCTAACCCTACCCCTAACCTAACCCTACCCCTAACCTAACCCTAACCCTAACCCTACCCCTAACCTAACCCTAACCCTAACCCTACCCCTAACCTCACCCTAACCCTAACCCTACTGTCTAACCCTAACCCTACCCCTAACCTAACCCTAACCCTACCCCTAACCTAACCCTAACCCTAACCCTACCCCTAACCTAACCCTAACCCTACCCCTACCCCTAACCTAACCCTAACCCTAACCCTAACCTAACCCTAACCCTACCCCTAACCCTAACCCTAACCCTACCCCTACCCCTAACCCTAACCTAACCCTAACCCTAACCCTAACCCTACCCCTAACCCTAACCCTAACCTAACCCTAACCCTAACCCTATGTTAGGGATAAGGTCCAGTGAGTCAGGATCGTGACTAAATCCTGACAGGGTTTATATACATATTTATCATCATATATATTTATATATATATAATATCATATTTAGAGATACCGACCCACTCTCCGTACATTACTCCACATTATTACATGGAGATTAAAGAAATCAATAATTTGACACAAAATACAGCAACACATCTTTTTTGTATTGATCTAAAAGTGATTTCATTGCTTCCGCTTCCTCCCCAGCCCGGATCAGAAGCCGGTGGGGAAGATCATCAAGTTCGGGACCAACATCGACCTCTCCGACCCCAAGAGGTGAGGTCATCCAGGACATCCTCACCTGGGAAACCTGATACAGCCTGTCAGACACGGGGACCTGGGTGTGAAGACTGTGTCTGCCAACGGGTCAACTTCAGATTCATCACCAGTGGAAACAATAGTTAGCTGCAGCCCTGTAGTCTCTCTGAGTCAGAGTCTAATGCTGCAGACATGGACGAGATTATATACACATCTTATGATAACCTGTGGTTAGGATCCTGATAATAGATAGATGAATACCTTATTGATCCCAAGGGGGAAATTCAAAGTCACAGTTGCTTGAATAGGTCAAAAAACAGCATACACATACAAAATAAACAAGATTATAAAATAATTCTTGATGCATGATTCATGTGTATCTTCTCATGCTTCATGTTTTCATGCTGACCTTGTCTAACCTCTACTGTCCTGGTGGTCCTGACCTTGTCCTGGTGGTCCTGAGCTTGTCCTGGTGGTCCTGACCTTGTCCTGGTGGTCCTGACCTTGTCCTGGTGGTCCTGACCTTGTCCCTGCAGGTGGAAGCAGCAGCTCCAGGAGCTGATGAAGCTGCCGTCCTTCATGCGCGTGTCCTCCTCCAACAACATGCTGAGCCATGTGGGCCAGACCATCCTAGGCATGAACACCGTCCAGCTCTACATGAAGGTCCCAGGCAGCAGGACGCCAGGTGAGCCCTGACCTACGACCCCTGACCCCTGACCTCTGACCGCTGAGCCCGCAACCCGACCCCAATCTGGGGGACCTTTGACCTCTTCAATATTTAAAGGATTAGGAGATGGTAAAGAGAGAGAGCGCACAGGAGAAGACATCCCCTCCACCTCTGATCCCTCCCTCCCTACGGTTCTCCAATGAGATGCCTTGCATTTCAAGCACCTATGATTGACAGGCAAGAGAAATTCTCCAGACCAATCAGGAAAGGTGGCCTAATGGGCCAGAGATTCTATGGGAGCGTACATTGATCTAAAATGGCTCCCATTGAGGCAGGCAATTACAAACCCAGAACTAAAAAATAGTTAATGAATGGCTGGATAATTTCAAACAAATTGGTCTGAAAGTGTAGAACTTCAATCGTACCTACAGCGCCTTTAATACAAGAAACACATTTGTATGTTTTTTTACTA